>NW_021681060.1:43695-51362 GCF_001412515.2 Diachasma alloeum
CACAGCATCGTGGAGGAGTTCTTTCAGCTCGAGCGATAATCCTTCAACTCCAGGACAGTTTTTACACTCATCTAAGTGGCATTCAGGCGTTGGATTAGGGCACATGAGTCTTGCAAGACAGTCTTTATAGTCGGTAAGGGGACATGATGAGTTTTTAGTGAGAGTAGAAATGTTGATTGCATCGAACATCAGCTTACAATTTTGATGATAGGTACAGACACATAGCACGTGCGTAGCACTCGCTCCTGCCAATACACAGTGTTTCGGCCTCAATTCCGCAACCTTGCTGAATCCCACCGGAGACTCTCGATGAGCAATTTTATATTTCTCATGAAGATCATTCAAGAATCTCGAGGACCATCCGCTTCTGCATCATTTTCTTCACGTCGCTGATTCTGACTGACATTTTATCCTTCATCCCTGGCATCATCCGACTATTTCTCTCATAAAAACTCCGGACGTTTTCAACTGTCTCTTTGGGCAATGATTTCCCAGCCTTCGCAACTGTTGAAGCAAATATTCCTCTCTGTTCTCGCAGTTGTTTTGCTCTCATAGCCATGTACCTCGTCGTATCAAATTCACGAGTCACCTTTCGCTCACTCCATGAAGGTGGAGCAATAGTCAAGAGTTGAATACGTTCAGAATATTCTGTCATCGTATTCAATTTTTGCTTGAGTCCATCCAACATTTCTTCCAATTCCATTTCTCGTGGAGAACGAAAATTTGCTGGAATGTTTCTGTGGTACTCTGTCTCTGAATCATTATCTGCTGTTGGAGCATCATACTCCTCTGAAGCTTCGTTGAAAATCACATCCCCATCAGGATCAATTGAATGGAAGGAATTGCCGGATCTCAAAGAACTCCCTGCCATATTGCTCGTAGAAATGTCTACTAGAAATGATGTGGCATTGGACGAACGATCGGCTGGAACATTTGATGACGATGAAGAGACTTCCCGATTCGATGAAGATTCAGAGGGTAGTGATCCAGGAATGTAAGTCAAAGCTCTTTTCCTACAGGAGCTACATAGTTTTGCATTTTCTGGCAAGAATGGAAATGTCTGTCGTAGTCTTTCTGAGATTGAACGCAGGTCTTCCATTGTGATCTTTCTCCCCAGGAACTCGCATTGGATTTGCACATCTTTCCGCATGCGGCATCTTGTGGAATAGGAATGAAGAACAGTTCTGATCATTCAAAAAAAGGGAAAAAATAATAACGATCGATTGAGTTTACAACTTCACTACTGAAATATTTTATACCATCACTTACCTTGATTAAAGTTGATGGAGAATAAATATAGGAAAATAACCGTCGGAGAATTCCTGTTAACGATACTGTAATGAACCGTGTGAGATGTTCAACACTCAAGTGTGTGATGAGGACTAATCAAACGGTTATTATTGGGGCAACTCTATGGCTCGAATGGAAACTAAATTCCGATAAATCGGTTGTTTATTCTCACCCGCACACGGAACCTTTGATTTCATTGCGCTCCCATTTTTTGTATCCATTGTCCAATGTTTGTGTACAGAAATCCCAAAGTCATTTCCCAAAGAAAGGCGGACAACGTTTGATTTCTCGGAGTTCGAAACCCGATCGGCACCCATTGGGTTTCGAACCCGAATCATCGGATTAGAAATCGCTCGCCCTACCGACCGAGCTATCGTTGGCTTTCAATTTTTATTCAGTAGTAATACCCCGAGTTCTTCAAAATTATCAGGTATTTCCCGACAACTTCGTTGTAAACAAACAAAAGTGTCAACTTTGCAGGTTTAAAAATTTTCCTGCAAAACTTGACACGATCGTTTGTTTGCAGGGAAGTTTGAGGGAAATACCAGACAATTTTGAAACACGAGGGGTATTTGTCGGATTATTTTTCACGTACTGATTTTGGTCAGGAGTGTCGCTTATGCAACCTCAAAATGACATTCGAGAACAATTGAAGAGTTAGTACGAAATATCCGGAAAAATATATATGTGAATACGAAATAACCGAAAAAATATATATGTTAGTGCGAAATATCCGAAATAAAACTTCCTCCAGCCTGTCATTTGTCATCAAATGCCGCCTTCTGATTGGCCCTGACTGTCCAAAATCCGTACGTGGAAAAATAATCATCATGATAAGTGAAAAATCATGTGAATTCGAGCAATTAACGCTATTGCGAAAGATATTGGGCATGTCTGCCAGGTACAAGAGTGAAGTTATGGGGGTAAAAGTTTGAAACAATGTTAGACTCATATCGTAGTTGACTTTAAACATGCTAATGTTCTATTCTGAAATACAAAAAAATCCAGGATAGCTGAATTGGCATGGAATGTCCCATGTATGATCGGAAAATCGAATTTTCCATGGAATTTTTTTCTTTTTCTCATCTCCATATGGCTATCCCATTTTGAAATACCCCGAAAAAGTTGAGTAATATCATTATCCATCGAAGAAAAAAAAAATTATTCGATTTTCGAATGGCCCCTGCATAACAGAAGGATTGAAATAACAAAAAACTTCAAAAATGACTCATTATTCTTCCTCGTGGTACTGTTGTATTTTTATTCCAAAAGTATATGCAAAAAAAAAATCTTTTTTTATTCAGCAAAATCGGCCAATTTGTTCGCAAGATATGATTTTTCAAAAATTTGAGCTTTTGTTATTTGTCCTGGCCAAACAATTAATGTTACAGGAGCGAAAATTTAGAGAAAGTCTGTACTGATGTAGTACTTGACTGGGAGCATGCTAATTCAGAATTCTGAGAACCAAAAAAATCCAGGGTGGCTAAGTTGACATGGAATGTCCCATATATAGATTTTGAAAAAAATAGAAGACATCAAGATGAATATTTAAAAAAAAATTGAAATTGGATGAATCGGTTTTGAGATATTGCATAATATAGTTTTATACACAAAATTGAATATCTCTAAAACTACTCATTCGACTTCGCTCATCTGGAATCCCAGCCTGTAATATGGTAAGAGCTGGTTTCTAGTATCCTATCAAATTTCAACTTCCTATCTAGATTTTTACGAGCGCTATCGTGCTTTCATCTATGTTATCACAAAAATGAAAAATGTCAAATTACTGGGCGACTCGCTCTAGTTCGCTAGGTTGAATCGATCAATCTGAAATTTTACACAGGAGGGCAACTCAATGATACTAACTAGTCAACAACATTTTACAAGTTTACCACACCCTTCAGTCATGTAATAGAACGTCAAAGCAACTTTAAGTCGAAAAAAAAATCGAAAAACGCCAATATTCTCTAAAATTTTGTATGAACGCATATGTAGATTTTGAAAGATATAGTTAGGAGACATCAAGACGAATATTTAAAAAAAATTGATATCGGATGAATAGTTTTTGAGATATTGAATAATATAGTTTTATACAAAAAAATGAATATCTCTAGAACTACTCATTCGATTTTACCCATCTACAATCTCAGCCGATAATATGGTAAGAGCTAGAATCCTACCAAATTTCAACTTCCTATCTCAATTTTTACGAGCGCTATCGTGCTTCCATGGATTTTACCACAAAAATGAAAAAGGTCAATTACAGGGTGACTCATTCTAGTTCACTAGGGATATTATGGTCCAATTCGATAGATATTATCATACGGAAAATTTTTACGCTAAAAAAAGTCCATTCAATGCAGTCCTTTTTGAGATATTGAGAAAAGAAAATTTTTGAGGAATCGCTGTATCTAAAAAACTACTGGACCGATTGAGCTGAAATTTTGCCCAGATATGCTCCTAAGTATGGCCAATTACGAGCCAAGATTTCAACTTTCTATCTATCACTTTATCCTTTTTTTTGTGTAAATTTATAAAAAAAATGTTCACAAAATTTTCTAAAAACATCATATCTCGACGTTTCATAACATTCTAAGTCATTTCCAGGCAAAATTAGCGAATCGAAAAATCGACCAATTACAAAGCTTCCATTCGGAAGCAATAAAAATAGGATCACGTATGCAGAGGTACCTTCCTTTGATTTGCCGATAGTAAATCGCAGCTTCCCGCAAACTCCAGTCAAGTCTCCCGTAGAAGTGCAGGCAGGAGAAGAATCCGGAGAGTGGACCCCATTGATGTCGCATACGAACCGACATTAGAGGCGAAGAGTGCAAACGGTCCTATTCTCTTCGGTCAAGACCGTTTGAATAAGCTCATCAAAGACTTGAAGCTGAGCAAAGAGTATTCAGAACTGCTGGCCTCGCGGTTGAAAGAAATTAATCTATTGCAATCCGGTGTTCGTATCACGAAATACCGTGACCGTGAGTCGCATTTGCGGGAATTCTTCAAAGAAGAAACCTGAGCTTTGCTACTGCTTCGATATTGATGGACTGATGAAAAGTATGGGGATAGAACATGACTCGGAAGAATGGCGATTGTTCGTCGATTCATCCAAGTCTAGTTTGAAGGCAGTCTTGCTGCACATTGGGAATATATATCAATCACTATCCATCGGCTACTCTACTACCTTTAATGGAAGTCACGACACCGTCAAGTTTCTGTTTGAAAAAATTGGGGGTAAATATTACAAGTGGCGCATCTCGACTGATTTGAAAACGGTGGATCTCATCTTGGAACTGCAGCTGGGTTGGACGAAAAATTGCTGCTTCTTGTGTCTTTGGGATAGTCGCGACAAATCAAACCATTGGTCTCGACGAGATTGGCCTACCCGAGATCATTTTACTGTTGGAAAACAGAATGCCATCAGAGTACCGCTTGCTGATCCAGAGAAAATCTGTTTACCCCCACTACACATCAAATTAGGACTCATGACGAATTTCGTGAAGGCTCTGGATAAGGATGGACAGGCTTTCGACCATTTGAGATCAGTATTCCCGAAGTTGAGCGACGCCAAGATAAAAGCCGGAATCTTTATTGGCCCTCAAATAAGATAATTGATGAAAAATGATGAGGAATTCCAGGAAGTTTTGAACGACACCGAGCGGAAAGCGTGGGAATCTATCAAAGATGTCTGCGAAAATTTTCTCGGGAACTTCCGTTCTCCGGACTATCTGGACCGTATGGCCAAGATGCTGAAGAATCTCAAAGCCATGGGATGTACTATGTCCCTGAAAATCCACTTCCTTTCTTCCCATCTGAATTTTTTCCCTGAGAGCTTGGTGGATATTAGTGATGAACATGGAGAGAGATTCCATCAGGACATCTCTAAACGGCGATACAACGGGAAATCTTCACTGAAAATGCTTGCCGATTACTGAAGGGGATTGTATGATGCAACTGATGATGAGCCTGTTGTGCAGAAAGCATCTCGAGTATCTTTCCAGAATGCAGAGGCTGTCAAAAAGCAAAAACGTCAGACACACGTGCTTGAGTTTCAACTGAATCGTTCAATTTGTTAATATGTAAATTTTATGTTCTATTCTTTTTTTGTAAAATCTCGTTATCGTTCAAATGAATTAATTAAATGTTTCATGTTGTATGAAGTCGGAACGAATTTATTTTTGTGAATTTTCAGTAATATAACTATTAATATTGAGGAAAAAAATGATGATATTGATAGGATTTTTGGAGAGTTATGACGATTTATCTTGTTCAGGCTCAATGACGAAGACTACATATGAAATTTCAGGATTTCCAGGATTCTCCAGGGGGGGGGGGGCTTGGTGAGGGAGATGGCGGAGAGGATGAGGTAATAGAGCAGGTGTCATGATCTTCATCCAAAAACATCAACTCATTCTCAAGAATGAATGGTGCGTCAGGTTTCAGACGTCTCGCCTCCAGTTGACTATCCCTCAATGCAATAAAAATCCGGCACGTTAGAAACCCTTGCGGAAATAAATATGGGACATTCCATGTCCACTCAGCCACACCGATTTTTTTTTGTCTGGGAAAAATCATTGAGTAAGTGCATTTTGAACTACTACATATAGACAGTGATCATGCAAAATTTCATTGCCCTGCCACTTTTTGTTTCTGAGATAATCATTATGAAACTTGAAATTTTGAAAAAATCATTGCTTCTGAATGGAGCATCTGATTTTGATAAATAAAAAAAGAAAATTTTCGTTTTTTCTCGTACTTCAAGACAAAAAATACTTCAGAGGCTTCTAGACTGGTTTTTCGAGAATTTTTCGCGTTTTCATTTTTTTTTCACTCTAGGGCCGCTCGATATTCGATCGAAATATTTTTTTTATGATGGAGGATGTCCTTATATGATATGAAAAAAATACGCCATAATGGAAGAGCGAAGCAACGCACTGGACAATTTTTTTTTTCTCGAAATTTTTGGGTTTTTCAGTTTTTAGGGGAGATCCATCGGTTTTTTTTTAAAGAAATGAGTCTTTCAACCATTATTCTTCGTTCATATATGATGACATAAGACTACACCATCATGTAACGAAGAAAAAGTGCGCCGGAAAAAAAATTTTTCGTCGAAATTTTTACTGGAAGGGTAGATAGTTGAATTGAACATTATCATCATCGGAAGTTTGCTAAATTATGGTGAAACAAATGAGAGGAAGAAACAAACGGAATCAATTAATTGATTTATCATCATCAGTCGGTTCCAAAGCTTTAATTCTAGAAAAAAACCTCAATTTCTCGATTGATTTTTTACCACCAGACGATTCTGTGTGCATGGATTACCGAGCTCCTATCTTAGTCTATTCTTGCAACGAGGTAAGGAATTTTCACGTTGATTATATAGAAATGATCTTTATTCTCGGAATTGATATCTTCGGATTTCATAGAATGCCGCGCAGTGACAGATGTGCGAATCCAATACGGGCTCGTGGTGAGAAGGGACACCTCGGTTATAATTTACCTCCGATTTCCTTGACACTACACGAGAAATTTCCTTTTTTACCATTGTCTGCGAAAATCTGTGGTCAATGCCGAACGAGAGCTCCAACTTATGTCATTCCTCCATCTGTCCCCATGGTTAAACTTAATGCTACACATCTTCAGCGTTCGGAAACTCCACCCGATATATCAATGCTCCAAGCCGAAACATGTGACCCAAGTCTGGTTGTGATGAACAGTTCTCTGAGATCCGGTCAATCTTTCCATCTTGATCATTCCGGCATCTCAATCGACGACGAACCAGACGATGAAGCTGAATTCGACAGTTCTTCCATGGATTATGATTCGGAAGATGACCAAAGTGACATTGATCCATCTTCATCTAAGCAGTATCGATCTGCGAGAGAAATAGAATTAGAAGAAATGTTGGATGGTTTGAAGCAGAAATTCAAAGATCTGAAAAACTACCGTGAGCGCCTGCAAATCTTGACGGTTCATCCACAGTCGTGGAGTGCGCGGAAAATTGCTTCTGAATTTGGAACTACCAGATACATGGCGTCAAGAACGAAGAGATTGAGAAAAATTAAAGGAGTGTTTGCTTCACCAATTGAGAAAGCAGGTCATTCACTACCCAGCACAACCGTCGAGAAGGTACACAATTTTTACCTGGAGCACAGTCGCGTCATGCCAGAAATGAAAGATGAAATATCCATCAAGATCAATGGAGAGAAGAAAGTAGAGCAAAAGCGAATGATACTCGAAAATCTAAAAGTCCTTCCTCGGAAGTACAAACATGCGAATGAAGATGCTAAGGTCGGTTTCAGTAAGTTTGCCGAGCTGAGACCTAAACAATGTGTAGTGGCAGGAGCAAATGGCACTCACGTGGTATGTGTTTG
>NW_021681060.1:51372-52316 GCF_001412515.2 Diachasma alloeum
GCAATTAATATTGCGACTCTAACTCAAGATTCCCCCTGTCCACTCAGAGATTACAAAGATTGTCTAGCAAAATTGATGTGTACAAATCCAACCCCGGCCTGTCATCTGGATGAATGTAACGATTGTCCTGGAGTGAAACCATTATCATGTGAACTGAAGAAACTTCTCTCTGATTCTGTCGTGGAAATGGTCGAATTTCGCGTGTAGCAAAGTACTGACAGGTGTACCTTGCAGACACAGACCCTCCCAATGGATGAATTCATTGATCTTCTAATGGAACGATTGATAGTACTGAAGCCCCATCACTTAATCGCTAAAGAACAATCGGCTTTTGTCAAACAGCGAAAAGAGAATTTGGATAATGGAGAAGTACTAGTGCATTGTGATTTTTCGGAAAGTTACGCTTTTGTGGTTCAAGATGCTGNAAGCTCCATCACTTCATCGCTAAAGAACAATCGGCTTTTGTCAAACAGCAAAAAGAGAACTTGAATAATGGAGAAGTACTAGTGCATTGTGATTTGTCGGAAAATTACGCTTTTGTGGCTCAGGATGCTGCTCAATCCTTCCAGTACAATAATGACCAGTGTACAGTTCACCCCTTTGTTTACTACTATCGCGAAAAAAATGAAATCCAACATCGGAGTTTAGTCGTTTTGTCGGACAGTACGACTCGCGATACTGCCACTGTTTATTTGATACAAAAGATTTCAATACAGCATGTGAAAGACAACTGTGAAAGCGTAGAGAAAGTTACCTATGTCACCGATGGAGCTGCACAACATTACAAGAATCGTTTTCAGATCACGAATCTCTTGCATCACAAGACTGATTTTGGCATAGATGCGGAAGCCCATTTTCATGCAACCGCGCACGGTAAAGGAGCTTGTGATGGAGTAGGAGCTGTCTTTAAGAGAGAAGCGAAACGTAAGAGCTTGCAAATCGTT
>NW_021681060.1:52566-54818 GCF_001412515.2 Diachasma alloeum
AATCGTTCATGGTGAACCAATCCTCACGCCAGATGCTTTGTTTCGATGGTCAAAAGAGAATTTTGAAGGAATTGATGTTTTTTTTTTCACCAAGGCAGGACACGAGAATATCAAAACTGAGTTGACAGAGAGATTTGATAGTGCCAAACCTATTTCAGCCATTCAAAAACACCATTGTTTTATTCCGATACCGGGAGAGCAATTGTTAATTAAACAATATTCGGCTTCGGCTAACGAGGAGGTTTTCCCAAAGCAAAAACAAACAACAACAAAACGAAAAACCCGCAGAAGACAGTAATCGTGATGTAAATAATTCATCAGTGCATGTTGGAACTTGTCGTCGAAGAGAGTGGAGAATTTCTCCGCATTGTAAAAATGTAAAAATGTGAAAATATAAAATATTGTGGTTATAGAAGAATAAAAATTGTTTTTTTTTCCCATACTTTTTCGTTAGTGGAAAGCACAGTGTGTTGTTGAGAAAAGATTTATAGTCGTATCAATAGTCTATTCTATCCAGCAGAACAGAAAATGTCTATTGACAAACCCCTTTTTCAGTAGCAATAATGCAACTCTCCTAAACAATAGACAAACGTAAAAATTTCGAAGAAAAATTTTTTTCGGAGCTTTCTTTCTCTCTTACATGATGGCGTACTCTTTTGCCATCATATATGAACAAAGAATAATAATTGACAGACTGATTTCCCTAAAAACTGAAAAACCCAAAAATTTCAAAAAAAAAAAAATTTTGTCCGGTGCATTGCTTCGCTCTTCCATTATGGCGTATTTTTTTCATATCATATGAAGACATCCTCCATCATAAAAAAAATATTTCGATCGAATATCGAGCGGCCCTAGAGTGAAAAAAAAATTAAAACGCGAAAAATTCTCGAAAAACCGGTCTAGGAGCTTATTGACGGCTCTGAAGTATTTTTTATCTCGAATTACGAGAAAAAACGAAAATTTTCTTTTTTTATTCATCAAAATCGGATGCTCCATTCAGAAGTAATGATTTTTTGAAAATTTCAAGTTTCGTAATGATTATCTCAGAACCAAAAAGTGGCAGCGCAATGAAATTTTGCATGATTACTGGCTATATGCAGTAGTTCAAAATGCACCTACTCAATGATTTTTCCCAAAAAAAAATCCGGTGTGGCTGAGTTGACATCGAATGTCCCATATGTTGGTCATTTTTTAGCCATATTTATATGATTTTTAGTTATTACCTGGACGTAGAGGATGCAATTGCCCATCGATTGCTCGTCACATGAGTTTATTATCGTTAGAATACCTGGATAAACCGCTCCGCCAAAGATGAGGCTTAGCCTCCACAAGAGACTCAAGCCGTCTTATTTCTTCCAGGTCAGCAATAGCCTCCACAATAGGTTGCATACTCAAATAAATCACCTTTCGATGGACAACTCCATAAACTAAGTTGATAACCCTCAAAATTTGACATTTGAAAATGGACGTGGTAGTGCAACTTCAGACCATCCCGCCACGGTTGGTTTATGAGCGTTAAAAGCGATTTTTAACAGCACATTGGTGAATTTATTGTGATCTACTCTGTGGATTCATCACAAGAAACTCTCTGTCTACTTAGAAACCTCAATTTACCCTTCTCACCAAATTTTATTCCAGTCTAATTGGTGCACGCTTTATTTTTTTTTATTGAATTTAGAATCTAGTGGTTTTAGGGGATTTTTGAAACTTTAACATTTTTTTTCTCTGAAACGAGAAGGCCTAGAGAAAATCTACAACCGGATTCAGAATCAGCAGAATAAAATCTATCTAACGCGGGTAGTTTCATTTTTAGAGAAGGCAAGATCGAAATTTTGTCGGACTGTTAAAGGACTATGTTTTTTGAGTTTGTGTTAATCGGACCATAATTGGACTTGAGTGGTTTGATAGCTCACAGATGGCGCTCCAAAACGGCCTTTATTACTGGAAAATTTTTCAATTCAAATAGGTGTTTTAATCAACTTAAACTAGGGGCCAAGAATTAAGTCATACACCTAATATACACAACGTTACATAACTGCGCACTCTAATTTTGAGGGTGGAAAGAAGGTGAAATTTGAGGGGGAAAGTTCCTGTTCCACTTTGCTATGCGACGCACCCCTGCTGAGTTTTTCAACATTGAAGTTGACCAATCACAGCGTTGCTCCGCCCACGGGACCAATGGTTCTCAACTCAATCATTTTTGAATGAGAAAAATGGTGATTATGAAGTTTTCTCTTAGGGTGAAGGTCAGG
>NW_021681060.1:54856-56388 GCF_001412515.2 Diachasma alloeum
GGGGGGGGGGGGGGGGGGGGTAGGAATCCAGCTCCAGATGGACAGCTCGGTGAAGACAGATGTCCAGGTGGAGGTCCAGGTTAAGTTCAAATACTAGGAATTCTTCTAGGTGAGGGGAAAATTCCCGGAACTGTTCCAGCTTCAATTCCAGGACTGCAAACTGTCCCAGGGAGAGATCCAGGTTCAGGAACTGTTTCAGTTCGAGTTTCGGAACTGTTCCGGAAGGAGGTGCAGGTTTGGAAACTGTTCGAAGTGGAGGCCCAGGTTCGAGAACTGTTCTGGGTGCACCTCCAGGTCCGGAAACGGTCCCGGGTGAACGTCCAGGTCTGGACATTGTTCCAGGTGGAGGTGCGGATTCGAGAACTGTTCTGGGTGCACCTCCAGGTCCGGAAACGGTCCCGGGTGAACGTCCAGGTCTGGACATTGTTCCAGGTGGAGGTGCGGATTCGAGAACTGTTCTGGGTGCACCTCCAGGTCCGGAAACGGTCCCGGGTGAACGTCCAGGTCTGGACATTGTTCCAGGTGGAGGTGCGGATTCGAGAACTGTTCTGGGTGCACCTCCAGGTCCGGAAACGGTCCCGGGTGAACGTCCAGGTCTGGACATTGTTCCAGGTGGAGGTGCGGATTCGAGAACTGTTCTGGGTGCACCTCCAGGTCCGGAAACGGTCCCGGGTGAACTTCCAGGTCTGGACATAGTTCTAGGTGGAGGTGCGGGTTCGAGAACTGTTCCAGGTACACTTCCAGGTTCGCGAACGGTTCTAGGTGAACGTTCAGATCCAGGAACATTTCCCGGGACACGTCCAGGTCTGGACATTGTTCCAGGTGGAGGTCCAGGTCCGAGAACTGTTCCGGGTGGTTGTCTATGTAGGAACTGTTCCAAGTGCACTGCACATGGACCTGAACCTGGATCTCCACCAGGTGCACCCGAAACAGTTCCTAGACGTGTACCTCTACCTGGAACAATTTCCGCACTTGCACGTCCGCCTGGAACAGTTCCTAGATATGAACACCCACCTGGAACAGTTCCTGAACCTGCACCTCCACCTGGAACAATGTCCAAACCTGGAAGTCCACCCGGAACCGTTCCTGAATCTGGACGTTCACCCAGAACCGTTCCCGGATCTGGAAGTGTGTTTTGTAATGAGATATTACAATTATCTATTTCTAAATTTTAGAAAAAAATCGTTCAAAATTAATCAAACCGACGATTAATTTTACACCAAAATACACTTAATTTTGGAAAAAATATTTTCTAAAACATAGAAAATTTTTTTAATTTTTGAGGGGGGTTTGTACGAAGAGGAGGCTTCATGTAAGGGATCATTATTCATTGGGGTAATGATATCCGGGGGGGTCTTATAGTCGAGGGGATTTTATTGAATGGGGGTTTTATCAGTGGGTAGAGGGGTTTCCATAAGGGGGTCTAGGTGCGGGGTATGAAAAGGGTGAATTTTTATAGGGGGTCTTATCTATTATTTACTGGAAAAATGGGGGGAGATGGGGGCATTGTGTATCGAAAATTTGTGGGTGGC
>NW_021681060.1:56503-66999 GCF_001412515.2 Diachasma alloeum
GGGGGGGGGGGGGGGCATTGAGAATTAACAACCCAAAAATTGAGTGGTTGAGTTTTTCAAAAATATATAAAATATGCAGTCTAAGGTGACTTCATAATACGAATGACCCCGCCGGCAGACTCGCGACATGGAATTTGAGGCTGATGGAGTACGATTATAAAATCGTACATCGAAAGGGCGCGTTACATCACGTACCTGACGCCTTATCCCGCGCTCCGGAAGGGGCGACAGATCTACTGACAACCGCGCTAGACACCAAAGATAAATTGTATCTACGCCGCTGTCAAGACTTAGAAAGAGTACCAGAGAAATACCATACGTGGAAAATCTCTGAAGGATTATTATACCACTTCAAACCGAACACCTTCGCTTCGGTAGACAATAAGGATTTGAACGAGTGGAAATTAGTTCTCCCTCGAGAGTTACGACGTGGAGCCATTGAAGAATGCCACGATTTGCCGCAAGCCGGACACCAAGGTGTCGATAAGACCTGCCAACGCTTGGCCACACAATATTATTGGCCAGTGATGTTTGAAGACGTGATGGCCTATGTAGGTTCGTGTCACGAATGTCAGCGCTGCAAAGTACAGCAACATTCGCCGATAGGACAAATGGGACCTCGAGCAATCGAGAAACCACGGTCTAGAATATCGGCGGACATAATGGGACCATTTACGCGAAGTAAAGCAGGCCATCAGTAGATTCTGGTGATCCAAGACTTCTTCACGAAGTGGATAGAAATTCATCCTTTGCGTAAAGCTACGGGAGCGACGATACGGAAAACACTTGAGGAGACTATCATCTATCGATGGGGAGCTCCTAGAGAATTACTAACCGATAATGGAACCGAGTTCGTAAATAAGGACTTGAAAGAGCTCGCTGCTTTAACCAACATGAAGCATCGAACGACGCCCCCATGTCACCCACAAGCGAATCCCACCGAGAGTGAACCGTTCGCTTAAGGCGATGATAAGAGCGTATGTGGAAGCAGACCACCGTGATTGGGATTGCCATTTGGATGCATTTAGATTTGCATACAATACAGTCCAACACAGTTCTCTGAAAGCCACACCTGCTTTCGTAAACTTTGGTCCAGAACCAGAGCCCACAAACTCACTGCCACGAAAGATAGGAGTTGTTTCGCCACAAAACAACAATCTTGATTTGATTCTAGCCAAGTTGTAAATTTGACTAGTTTGATTATTCAAAATTATTTTGGGGGAAACGTGATACGCCGAATGGGTTCTTTGTATCACTTATGAGTTGACGATACTTAAGAGAGGGATCAACGAGATGAGGAAAGATCGAGAACAACTGGAAACGTTAATAAATATTGACACGCACACACGATTTAATATTTAACAAATTAACAGTTTATTTTGATTCCGGATACACTTGGATTTTGTTTCGACGTTTACACTTTTAAGTTTAGATGAATACTGAATTTTGTTGTAAAATTTTTGCCGAGAGAGAATCGCAAAAATAGAAGGGGAAGAGGGAGTAGGTTAAAGGGATTATCGATGAGAATGGAAATGTCATTGGTCGAAAACTTGAAGAGGAGGGAGAAAATTCGACTGGAGAAAATAGGATGATTTCTATTGGCTTTTGGGACTGGAAAAACCCAGGCCTTTGTTCGGGTCAGTTGAGGGACTGAGAGAGGCTCGGTCTGCCTAGAAGGAGGGGCACATCTGGAAGGGATTAAGACAATTTTGTGGATTAGGACAATGTTTATGGAGGTGAATTTTGAGGATGGCACAAATTGTCTTCAATAATAATAAAGGGAGCAAACTAAAACGATTGAGAATTGGACGAGGCAGACGGATAACAATAAAAGTATTTGTTATGAGGGAAACGAAATTTTCGAGGATTTGGGAAAGTTCGGGAAATTTCTGTTAATTGAGTTTTTACAACTGTTTCGAAGAAATTGTTATACGTTTTTACCCCAAGACGCGCCAAGCAATAAATGAACGGAAAATTGAAAAGAATGAATGGCGCGTCGAGACGTGGGTGAGGTGAAGGGATGGTTATTTTCTACAATTATTAATTATAATATAAAAAATATTAACTGCGTGTGTTGTCACGCAACAGAAGGTGACGTGGAAGTCGAAGAGACGCCTACAGCCTCATGGGTCGAACGTATGAAACGCCATGACACCCTGAGGCTAGCGTTCAGACATGCGTTAGCCGAAGCTAATGATAGACAGACACAAGCCTATAACTTGCGCCGAAGAGCTGGTGAATACGAGGTCGGTGAACTAGTATTAGTTCGCAATCACGAACTGTCCAATGCTGCCAAGCATCGCTCAGCGTCATTGAATAAACCATTCAATAGACCCTTCGTAGTCACCAAGAAGCATTCCAGAAATTTCTACGAAGTTTCTGACTTAACGGGTCGTAATTCAAAAGGCACCTCAATAGTGGACATGAAGCCCTATAAGGAACCTTGGACGACCCTCCGACCGAAGAGTCGGAAGATGAGTTACTCCAGGAGATGTCGACTTGAAGTGTAAAAGTGTAGGTTTCGGGTCGAAACCTCTCCTAAGGAGAGAGGTGTGTAACGAGATTTTCTCGTTAATGTAAACTGTTTTACCAACAGGAAAACCCATCAGACAAGAATGGTTAGAGTGAGGGACAGAGAAGAGAGCGACATCTAACGTCAGCTGAAGAAGCTGAGCGAAAGATCAGAGTGACATCGAACGGCGGTTTAAGTGAACCGCGCGTGAGGTGAATAGACCAATCAAATAATGCTAAGAGGCGTGGTTTGGGTGAAACCATGCTTCTGAACATTATAGAGAGGCTGTCGATACCCTGTCGTCTTATCTAGAAACTCGCCCAGCTGTGTTTGGGGAAAATGGGCCAACGTACTGGCGTTCCAACTGGGCGATTCTAGAGGCGCTATCAACTTAGACTAGGGACCAATGGCTAGGTGAGAGGACTAGCGCCCCCTCGATTGCCGTCGAGCTGATTGGTGGTGGTGGGGTAACGGATGACCCACCGCCGCTCGGATGTTCAGACTAGGGGGAGAAGGCCCGAGTAGATTTCGAGACAATCGGTGACAGGCACTGGAGTCGAGCGGATGAAAATCTTCCGGTCCTCGATGACGGTCGTAAGTGGCATTAATCCATTATGGATTATGGGGGTCCGTTGTGAGGACAAGATCCGGAACAGCGAGAGAATGGGACGCTTCAGCGTCCCAAACAGAATGATCGGATTACTTTGAGGACGTGGGATGTTTTAATTCCATGTTCTCAGGGATCCATCACTTCAGATGAAAGAAGTGGTGTTGGCGTGGATCCGTGGGCCGGGAGTTAGGCCGACTCCTGGAGGCCCGATCGCACGTGCCTCCACGACGAGTAATCTGGGTGTTGGCCCGCGATGATAGTGCTTTTACCGAGCATTGAGGTTGAGTTAGGGTGGGCACAGGTGGGTGAGAATAAGTCTCTGGAACCTGTGTCGCATGTGCCTCTCAGTGTTCGGCGCTCCGAGGAGTGAGAAGGATTCGCAGGTAATGATCGACTTCTCCAGAGTTGAGCCACTCTGGGGAGGAAAGGAATACGTCAGAGGAATGGAAACATCCTCGGCGAAAGATACATGGAGGAATGGCTCCTGGAAGATACGCTTTATCGAGGTCTCTCGGCTGAAAAGATGAAGATCGATCGAGTGAATTACTCCTAGTGTGGTGGACCTCGCCCACTCTACTTTTTTATGCTGATCTGGCTCGGCATTGTTAGTCCCGCCACGAGAAATCCTCAGGGTAGACGAGTTATTCTCAGAGGCCGGTTTACCGTTGAATTTTCCGTGAAAATCCAGCGGGCGCCCGACATAATTTAGCGATAGAGAAAATGCCAAAATAGTTTGAGATATTTGCTGGTGAAGCACCGGCGAAAATCTCTTACAAGTTTTTCAGAAATATCGCCTAAACTAAGGGCGATAGTGAATTTTGACTGAAAATTTGGGGGGGAGGGCAGGGGGGGTTGTAAACGCACAATCTCCAGGAGATATTTCTGACAAAGTTACTGACTCAATCTTTTCATTGTGCATTCACACCCCCCCCCGCCCTCTGTAGCGCCTCGCTACATCCTAAAATGCGAACACAGGCTAACGACGAGCACAGGCATTTACCGTCTCACTCGCACCTTCAGTGCCACGCGTATTCTGTTCTGATTCTTTAAACCGTAAGGATATTCGGCAACCTCCTTACACCTTTCCGTGCGAATATAATTCAGTCTAAGAGTACAGCTCGTAGCGCACACTTGATCGGATCATATTATTTCCTCTTCTCCTTTGTATTAATTTGACGCGGATAATAAATCTGTAATTGTTAGTTTAATTGCATTTGTTAGTGGATTGTTACGTTCCCGACTACACCTCAATGTTTACAGTGGTGACTCCGACATGATCAAAATAATGGAAATTCGCGTTAATCAAAAGGGAAAAATTAACTCGCGGAGTGGCGTGCATTTTTGCTTGAAAGTTTTATCCGCGCTTCCCAACGGTTTTATCCTATCCTTGGTGAACACCCTCGCAGCTAGCTTTCCAGTGCCGTATAACTCCGAGTGCAAGTGTAATTTTATTTCACGTGCTTGATGAAACATTATTTTCACCGTGTGGTTTTTCTCAACGGAAATATTAAACACGGCATCTCGAAGCTTCTAGAATCTTCGAAGCGTCCGAGTGCCAACCGTCGATTCCTCAGTGTTTCGGTAAAATCAAAACAAAGTGCCGTATTCAAGTGAACAGTGACCTCGCACCGACACATTGCTGAGCACCCAGAGACGTTGTGTTCTGTTGGTGATAAATAGAGACTTATAACGCCTTTATTTGTCATCACATTTATACCTTCAATTTTATTTCTCTTCGAAATTTAATTTTGAAAATCGATAAACCTAGCTTCTGATTTACCACCAACAACGTGAGATACGATGTCTACCACAACAGGCGGCTCGCTGATGGTCCCGACTGCCACGACCACGACAGCCTCCGCACTGCCGCAGATCAAGGCATCGGAGTTCTCGCGTGACAAACCCAGGACTTGGTTCATACAGTTGGAGGGCCAATTCCGCAATTACGGAATTGTAACAGAAACAGATTACTTTTACCGAACATTACCATTGATTGATACAGAATCAGCTGCTGAAGTAGAGGATGTAGTTATTACCCCCGATCAAGTCGCACCTTTCCAAGCTCTCAGAAACGCTCTGATTGCTCGATTTACAAAGTCAGAGGAAGCAAATCTTATCCAATTAGTTGATCGGAAGTCGATTGGAAATCGAGTACCCTCTCAATATCTAAGATATTTGAAAAGTTTAGTTCCAAATATCGATGATGAAGTCTTGAGGGCACGCTGGCTATCTCATCTTCCTGAGAGCACCCAAGCATGTCTAGTGATCCAGCCCCAGGCAAACACCGATGAGCTAGCAAAGCTCGCAGACAAGATCCACGAGGTCTACCATCCAGATAATGTTGCGGCGGTAACCAAGTCGAGTGCAAGGGAAAACACACAGCTAGCAGCTCAGGTCGCAGCATTCACCGCGTCTGTCGCAGTCCTGCAAGCACAAAACTGGCGCTCACATCCAACCTCACGTGCCCGCTCGCGGTCCCGCGGGTGAGACAACAACCCCCCGCGTAGCAGGTTGAACACCAAGGTCTTCGGACAAACGCAGACCTGCTGGTACCATTTTAAATTTGATAATCGAGCGCGTATAATACCCAGTGGACACAGGCTCAGACGTCTCTGTCACTCTTTGCAAGCGGCCAGCAAACCAAAGGGATACCAGCGGCTATCAACTCTTCGCAGCCAACGGCACCCTCATCGACTCGTACGGCTACACGTCCATCTCGCCCGATCTCGGTCTTCGCAGAGACTTAACGTGGCGTTTCGTCGAGGCAGATGTCAGCAGACCAATCATTGGTGCTGATTTCCTGCACCACTTCAATCTGCTGCCGGATTTGAGGAACGAGTGCCTAATTGACACCTCAACAGGCCTAAAATCGAATGGTCAGTTTACACGTTTCCGCGCACTGTCTGTTAAGCTCATCGAGATCAACGGAGATTCACCGTACGCATCCATCCTGAAAGAATTCCCGGCAATAACGAAACCAGAGGGACTGCTCAGAAACACGGAGCACGCTACTCTCCACCACATTAGAACGACACCGGGACCACTTATCTCCTGCAGAGCGCGGCGTTTGGCGCCAGATAAACTCAAAATCGCGCATGCTGAATTTTCGAGCATGTTAAAACTGGGACCTGCAAGGAGATGTGAAAGTCCTTGGTCATCTCCGCTCCGTTTGGCCCCGAAAAAGAACGGCGAATGGAGACCATGCGGAGATTACCGCGCACTCAACGACAGAACAATACCAGATAAGTACCCTGTTCGTTATTTAGAGGATTTTGCTGCCAACTTGTACAGCAAAACAATTTTCTCTACGATAAATCTGGTCAAAGCATTTAATCAAATTCCAGTTGTATCTGAGGACATCCAGAAGACCGCGATAATCATGCCTTTTAAACTTTTTGAATTTCCGTACATGACTTTCGGCCTCGGGAACGCGGCTCAAACCTTTCAACACCTAATAGATGAAGTGACACGCGATCTACCATTTCTGTTTCCATATATAAATGACATTTTGGTAGCATCGGACAACGAAGAACAACATCGCGAACACCTGAGAATACTTTTTCAACACCTACAGGACTATGGATTAATAGTAAACGTCGCCATTCAGTCCTGGGGCAGCCAGAGGTCATTTTCCTTGGACACACGATCAACGCCCAGGGAATTAAGCCTCCCAGAGATCGAGTCAACGCGATTCTCGAATTCACGAGACCTACTACTGTGAAAACACTGCGCAGGTACCTCGGTACTTTAAATTTCTACCAGAAGTTCATCATGGGAGCAGCAGAAATTCTTGCCCCACTAAACGCGGCAACCCAGGGTCTAAACGTCAAAGGAAATCATCCAGTAACCTGGATTCCAGCCCTTGAAGAAGCCTTCACGCGCAGCAACAGGCTCTGGCAGAGGCCACCCTGTTGTCTCATCCAAATATTGAAGCAGAGTGGGCCATTTTCACGGACGCGTCAGATCACGCGATTGGAGCCGTTTTACAGCAGAAACACCGCAATTCCTGGCAACCGCTTGCATTCTTCAGTAGGAAACTCACGATTTCCTCGCAGAAACACGCGACTTACGACAGGGAACTGCAGGCAATCTACGAAGCGGTACTGCACTTCAGACACATCTTTAAAGGGCGTCACGTGATAATTTTCACTGACCATAAACCGTTGACTCACGCGTTCAAGCAAAAACCAGAACGAGCTTCACCTTGGCAATACCGAAAATTGGACTAAATCATCCAATTCTCTACGGACATCCGGTACGTCGCGGGCCCAGACAACGTCGTGGCAGATGCTCTGTCACGAGTCGAAGCCGTCTCAACCGCTGTCACAACGCAACAGCTCATAGATGCCCAACGCGACGACCAAGAGCTTCAACGGCTACTCCAGCGACCGGACGTGAATCTACGACTGGACCGCCTACAACTTCCAGGAATAGGCGGACCACTGTACTGTGATGTGTCATCAGGTACAGTGCGCCCATATGTGCCTGTCCAGCTGAGACCAATTATTCAACTCGCTGCACTCAATGGTTTATCCTGGATGCAGAGGTTCGCGGAAACTCGTCACACAGCGTTACGTCTGGCCCAGCATGAATAAAGACTGCTCTGAGTGGACCAAACACTGCCTGGAATGCCAGAAAAACAAAGTCACGCGACACGCGGTTACACCAATCGCTGAAATCGAGACACCATCGCGACGTTTCGAATACATACACGTCGATCTTATCTCTCTTCCTGCCTCAAAAGGACACAGCTGGTGTTTGAGCATCGTCGATCGATTCACGCGGTATCCAGAAGCAGTTCCATTGATTGATGCAAAATTATCCACGGTAGTTAACGCGATTCTCTAACAGTGGATCGCACGCTTCGGAATACCTCTGAGAATCTCGTCTGATTAATGTGGTCAATTCTTCTCAGACACGTTCAAGGAGCTCACGCGAATCCTAGGCACCAAGAGGATTATGACAACGCCTTTTCACCCTCAATCAAATGGTTTGGTTGAGAGGCTACATCGCCAACTAAAAGCAACACTACGATGTCACGGCGGAGTTTGGTTCGACGCACTTCCCCTGGTACTTTTAGGGTTGAGATCCGCGTGGAAGGACGATCTTCAAACGACCCCTGCCGAGCTAACGTATGGGAAACCTATCCGTCTACCCGGAGAGTTCCTCGTGTCAGCAAGCCAACAAACGGCAGCACCGGAATTGGTGAGAAATCTACGCGAACATTTTCGTACAATCGCGCTTGTTCCAGCTGCACACCATGGTACACGTTCAACGTTCATCTTCAAGGACTTATCAACGTGTACGCATGATTTCGTTCGCGACGACCACGTGCGAATGGTATACCGACCACTACACATTTCGCGTCATCAGTCGCCACGACAAATATTCCCGTCATCTGGGTCAAGTCTGGAGATTGGGTAACTACAAGAACACACCGATCTCCATCGACCGACTGAAACCAGCGAACATACTGCCGGAGGACATGGATCAGCTTCCAGGACAGACTCCGCACCAGGACGTACTCGACGAGCCTCAACAACAGGACCAGCCGCAGCCGAGCACGAGCATGGCACCCGCTGCTGGAAGACGGAGGAGAGGCGCAACATTCGCCAACAGACCGACAATTCACGTCTACCACGTCTAAGTCTCCTCATTCGAATGTTTTTTTCTTCACCTGCTTGCCAAACCCGACAGATTTTCCTGTTTCTAAAATAATCATTTTCTGTTGCAGATTCAAAAAAACTATGTTTTTTTACTTCAAGCAGGAGAGTCATGTAGCGCCTCGCTACATCCTAAAACGCGAACACTGGCTAATGACGAGTACAGGCATTTGCCGTCTCACTCGCACCTTCAGTGTCACGCGTATTTTTTTCTGATTCGTCAAAGATATTCGGCAGTCTCGTTGACACTCTTCGGTGCGAATATAATTCAGTCTAAGAGTACAGCTCGTATCGCATACTTGATCGGATCATATTATTTTCTCTTCACATTTGTATTGTTATGTCCGGAGAAAGATTTTAGCGTCGAAAGAACATGTTTTAATTGTAACATTAAAATCAAAGCTAAAATTATTGAATTTTATAATTATTGGACGACGCAAAGTTTTATACTCTTACCTTTTTTTAAAATATAGGGGAAAAAGGGTTTGATTTAGGGATAGGGCTTGAGTTGAGACTAATTTCTAATCAAGAAATTTGGAGTTGTACTGGGAATCAAGTTTGAATTTAAATATATTTTGTATAACTATTCGGTTTACAAAAACATAAGCGTGATTTTACAGAAATCTATGCAGCTAAAATTCCTATCCCTGGAATGATCTGCAGGATTCAAATTTAGGTTTACAAATTTTTGTTACTCACAATTCGGTCTGTTACTTATAAATTATTCGATGTGTTTGTAGATCCCTGGGTAAATCCGTAATTTCGTCACCAGCAATTAGTCGCGCTAAAGGCTATTATGGATACTTTCACGGAAACACTTTCTTCTACTCGTTGATATTTTAATGAATTTTTGGCAGTTGAATTTGAAGATTTTAAGAGTTTGGTTGAGACTGTCCACAACGCGTCACAACAAACGAATTCCTTATTTGCAAGAAAAGTCACCACTCTCGGTTGAAGAAATTTTATTCCCGGATAATTGCAATTGTTCGTAACTTACTATTAATTTAGTACTATCCCGTGTAATCGAAGGAAGGATTGAAAAACCGGAACGATTAAATGAACTGTTTCCACCAGAATTGTTACTGCTCCGTCGCTGCTTCAAGACTGTTTAATTTTGATTTTTCTGACATTTTTATATGAATTTTGGGGTCACTTGTCACATGGGCTCCAACGAGTCCATTGTTGATTGGTGGAAAATGTCGTATGACTTTTCCCACTCTTTTGATTTTTATGGGGAAGTAGTTCATTCGGGTTTTGGGGTTTCAATTAATCGGTTTTCAATCGTTCCTTCGCGTGCAAATCTTAGTATTGGGTAATTGGGGCGTGCTGAGTGTGTCATTTCATCACTTTTGAACTCGATTCCAGTGTCTTTGGAATTTTTAATCGAGTCCAAGTGATGAAACGCACTCGATTTAATTTACAATTGTGGATTTGGTTCTTGATTGTCTTACATAAAATTTATTCTAGCCTTAAATTTGTAGTATAAAATTTTGAACATTAGAGTATTAATTTGACGCGGATAATAAATCTGTAATTGTTAGTTTAATTGCATTTGTTAGTGGATTCTTACCTTCCCGACTACACCTCAATCCCTACACCTCTACCCCAAATTTTCAGTAAAAAATCGCTGTCTCCCTTAGTTGAGGAGATATTTTTGAAAAATTCACCGACTCAATTTTTTTATTGTGCATTCACAACCCCCCCCCCCCCC
>NW_021681060.1:67066-97512 GCF_001412515.2 Diachasma alloeum
CCCAATTTTCAGTCAAAATTCGCTATCTCTTTTAGTTTAGAAGGTATTTCTGAAAAACTTACCGACTTAATCTTTTCATTGTGCATTCACAACCCCCCCTCCCCATTCCGCCCCAAATTTTCAGTAAAAATTCGCTATCTCTCTTAGTTTAGGAGATTTTTTTGAAAAACTCACCGACTCAATCCTTTCATTGTGCATTCACAACCCCCCTCCCCCCCGCCATCCCAAAATTTTCAGCAAAAATTCGCTATCTCCCTTGTTTCGGAGATATTTTTGAAAAACTCACTGACTCAATTATTTTGGTTTTGGATTCTCAAAGCACAATCCCTTCCTTCAAGTTTTCAGTAAAAATTCGCTATCTCCCTCAGTTTGGGAGATATTTTCGAAAAACTCGCCGACTAAATTTTTTTGGTTGTGGATTCTCAATATGCAACTCTCTCTACCCCTCCCCCCTCCAAATTTTCATTAAAAATTCGCTATTTCCCTTAGTTTCGGGAATATCTTTGAAAAAATCACTAACTCAGTTTTTTTTATTGTGGATTCTCAAAGAAGAACTCCTTCCCCACCCCCCAAATTTTTAGTAAAAATTCGCTATCTCCCTTAGTTTCCGAGATATTTANTTAAAACTCAATTAGCGATTATCCAAGAAAGTGAAAAATTCATATTTTATGTGAACTGCCAAGCAAGTAATGTGAAATCGCTAAATATAAATTACCGATCGAAAAAATAATGGTAAATTCTATATTTTCATTTATAATTACTGAAATGATTTGGAATTTTTAATGACGATTACTCAATGACAATGTAATGGATGTTCAGAGCGATTCAGTTATTGATTACTCATGTAATTTGTCATAAGTGCGTTGAGTTATTCATTTTCCAATTAATAGCAAAATTTCACATTCAATCACTTGAGTGACTGAGTAATAGAGTAACGGTAATTTGACATTACAATTGTCCCGAACCCTGGGGAGAGGTAAGGATAGAAGACAATAGCAACAGTCAAGCACTCACAAGGGTTAACTGGGAGAACCTTTTGCACTGAGAAGAAAATATAATTCTGACAATCAAATTTGTTTCAGACAAGAATTTATAGTGAAATTTTGTTTGGAAATTTTTAGGCATTTGTTTGTCTGAAACAAATTTGATTGACAGAATAATATTTTTTTCTTAGTGTAATTATCTCGCTCGATTCATGACCATTTGACTATTGTGATAGTCCTGCCTGTCCTCCAGTGACTTTCGTGATCGTTCGAATCTTGAGATTTTTCTCCCGCCTTCGTTGTTTGTCCTTGTGGCTGTTTGAACCTGGAGATTGTCCTACCGGCCTCTGTTGTCTAGCCCTTGCGATCGTTTCAATCTTTCCAGTTATGATCCTTGCGAGGTATGACTCTTGTGAGGTAGGATTCTTGCGATGCTCAGCCCTCAAAAAGTATGACCATGGCGACGTTTGACCCTCTTACGATACGATGGGAGAGACTTTTAATTATTTCACTCGATTTATAATAATACGACCGATGTGAGGCCTATCCACCTTTTTCAGTTAATCCTCATTATCGTTGGACCTTTGTGATTGTGAAAAATTGAACCCCTAAAAGTCATTTTCCTTATTTATGATCGAAAAACCAAATTTTCCATCAAAAGAAAAATTTTCTCTCATCTCCATGTGGATGTCCCATTTTGTAATACCCCGAAAAAGTTATGTGTTATAATCATCCGTCGAGAAAAAAAAATTATTCATTTTTCGTCTGGCCCCGTAGAACAGCGGAATTTAAATAATAAAAGACTTGAAAAATGGCTTATCAATTATCCTGGTAGTACTGTCGCATTTTTATTCGGAAAGTACCTGAAAAAACGAAGAAAATTTATTTTTATTCGTCAAAATCTATGAATTATTAGGTGTATAACTTAATCATTCCGTTTTTTTAATAAAAAAAATATGTAACATTATAAAATATATGAATACTAGATCAATCCTCGAAATATCGTGCATCGTTTTCGATGACCTTGCGCCATCGATCGGGCAACATACGAATGCCATCGCGAAAAAAACTTGCAGACTTTGAGGCGATGAAGTCATCGACGAATTTTCGTATACCGTCCAGAGTTTGGAAGCGCCTTTCCTCCAAGACGTGCTGCATGGACCGGAACAGATGGTAATCGGAAGGGGCCAAGTCCGGTGAATAAGCCGCGTGCGGGACAATCTCCCAGCCCAAGCTTAAAATCGTTTTCTGTGTCGCGCGAGCAACATGAGGTCGAGTGTTATCATGAAGCAACATGACTTTCCGGCTCCCTTGCCCAGTAAATGGCCTCGTAGCGTTCTGCAGTAACTGTCTGATCCATTTCCAAAAGTTCGCAATAGAGTACACCCTTCATATCCCGCCAGATGCAGAGGAGAACCTTCTTCATGTGAATTTTTTGTTAGGGAGTAGATGTCGATGCTTGTCCGGGATCCACCCATGACTTTTTCCGTTTGGGATTAGCAAAAAAAATATATTGTTCATCTCCCGCCACAATTTTTGACAAAAAATTTTTCTTCTGACACTTGGCAAGCAACGGAAGGCACGTGTTCATGCGTTGGCCGCGGTTATATTCAGTCAGTTGGTGTGGAACCCATGTTCCTACCTTTTGTATTTTTCCCATTGTGTGTAATCATTTAGAGACGACTGCTTGAGTAACTCCTAGCTGAGCTGCAAGCTCTTTTTGGGGTTGCGTTGAGTCTTTGTCGAGTAATTCTTGTAATTCAGCATCTTCAAATTTCAGAGGCTGTCCAGGGCGTCCCCGGTCACTGAGATCGAAATCATTATCTTTAAAGCATTTATAGCAAGATCTACACGTATCATAAGACACAATATTACGTCCGAGAGTAGAACAAATCGAATCGTGGGCTTCAATGGCTTTTTTTCCTTGTTGGAACTCGTAGAGAATACAGTACCGAATGTGCTGCGTATCGGTCGCCATTGTATATACTACTGTTTTGTGAAGTTACACAGCTCTTCCAGGCATGATATATAGCGTATTAAAAACAGTAAGATTCGATCTTCAAAATCGCGAAAGAACGCGTAAATATTTAAATTTTGAAAGACACCGCACTCAATGAAAAAAAAACGGACCGATCGAGATACGCGGTAGCGTATCGGTCAAGTTATACACCTAGTAGTTCGCAAGATATGGTTTTTGAAAGATTTGACCTTTTGTCATATGTCATAGACAAACTATTGATGTCCCATATATAAGATTGAGATTGATAAAACGTTGAATTCACGTAATTTATTAATTATTAGTCATTTGAATAATTATAACATGAGGGGTAAAAATTACGAATGACAATTTATTAGAGAATGATTTTAATATGGCCGGGAGGGTTGTACCGCGGTAGACGTGTTTGTTCGGTACGCTTATCGCTGGGTGCGGTTGTTCCGCAGTATCGTTGCACCATTGATAGTGTTCTAACGCGGTAGGCTTGTCGAAACACCAGATAGGTGGGTTAGAGTTGTACGTTGGTAGGGATGATTGCGGTGTTGTTTCATGTCGGTAGAGTTTTCGTGGGTATGGTTGCCCGTTGCCAAGGAAAAAATGTTAAGCAGAGAATGCATTTTTCTCTTCGTAACAGAATTATTCGCCGATGTACAATGAAATTGGTGAGTTTTCGATGAGAAGGTCTGAAAAAAATACATCAATTTCATTTACATCATCATTTTTGTCTCCGTGTACTGTTATTGGTTCTTAATATTCCATGGCCTACACTTACCAAATGAAAAATCATCAAAATGAATATCAGAGTTAATGCCGAAAAACATTCCTTAATCTGTTCCAGGTGACGATGGGCGCATTAACAGTAAAACAAACGCTCACAGGTCACCGAGGCAGAGTGTGGAATGTTTCTTGGCACCCCACAAACTCTGCCCTGGCCTCATGCGGTGAAGACCAGAAAATTCGCATTTATTCACTCGAGGGAGGGAAATACGTTATGAAATTGATACTCGCCGAGGGCCACACGCGAACTATTCGCGAGATTTCCTGGTCCCCATGTGGTAAATATATCGCCTCCGTATCATTCGATGCAACCACTGCCATTTGGGAGAAAAAAGGAACGGAATTTGAGTGCACAGCGACTCTAGAGGGTCATGAGAACGAAGTTAAGAGCGTTGGCTGGTCCACGAGTGGAAATTTAATTGCAACTTGCAGTCGAGACAAATCGGTTTGGGTCTGGGAGTGCAATGAGGATGAGTACGATTGTGCTGCTGTCATCAGTGCACATGCACAGGATGTGAAAAAGGTAAAAAAAAAATGTATTATTAGGGGCTGTCCATGTATTCCATAAGATGTTTATGGGAGTAGGGCGACTAGAATTTCTTAAGAAATTCCAACCTACTAATACTTAGTAATTACTTTTCCTGGTGACATGACTATTCAACACATAACAAAATAATAAGTTTGAATTCTCAGAATAAATATAGAGGTGTTTTTAGATTTCAAACCAGCTATGTCAACTGAGTGTCTACTGTTGTATGTTATATATTGGTTCCCTGTACTTAAAAAAATTATGAGAAAGTATGGAGTTTTAAAGAGAAAATTAGAAATTTTCAGATACTTTCCATATTTAATAATATAGGAGAGCGTGGGGCAAACAAAACAGTCAAAAATTGCAAGCGGCTGTATCTTCGATACAGCTATATTTGTACGTGGATACGTTCATGGTCTTTCCTTGTTTCTCGAATGTTCTAGAAACTCACTGAATTTCCTCGAAATTTCTAGAAACTTTTCGAATTACCTCGAAATGTCTAGAATTTTCTCGAATTCCAGTAGATGGCGCTACACATAATGACCGTTAGTTCTAAGATAATTCGAATCATTAAATCATTATATGATGAAGCCAAAATTCAAGTCAAGTGCGGGGGAGAACTCTCAGGTGAATTTGAGGTCACTGAAGGGGTTCTTCAAGGTGAGACACTAAGCTCACTTCTCTTCATTCTATATATTTCAGATTTTGAACAATTCATTAGAAGCAAAAGCCTCAAAGGCTCAAATATTAACGGCATAACCGATATATTAATGCTATTGTATGCAGACGATACAGTCATTCTTGCTGAATCTCACATTGACCTGGAATTGAAATTGAGAGCCCTCGCAGAATACTGCGATTTAAATGGTTTATCAGTGAATGTCAGCAAAACGAAAATTATGACTTTCAAAAAAACTGGCTCCAAATCAATGGCTCCTATATTTTTTACGTCATATACAAATACTTCTATCGAAGGAGTCAACATATACATATATCTAGGAATCCCTCTATCTAAAACGGCACTTGGTAACTCGGCAGCATTATCAGCTCTCAAAAAAGCCAAAATTGCAACCAGCGCAACTCTCTCTGGACTATCCCGGGTGTGTGCAAGCTCATGGAACACTGCTTTAACCCTATTCAACAGCATGATATCTTCAGTACTTCTCTATGCTGCACCCACCTGGGCTCTACAGCATGGAAAATCATCGAAAAGGGACAACTGGACTTTTTTAAAACTTCTTATCTTGCCAAAATGCACACTCAGCTGGACACTACGAAGAGAGTTAAATATCACACATTTAGAGTATAGAATTCACTTATGAAAAAATGCTATAGGTTTCCCTATAGGAAATCCTATGGAGAATTCGAACATTTCCTATAGGATTTTTCTGATAGGATTTCCTATAGGATTTCCTATAGAATTTCCTATCAGATTTATGACCCTAATCCTGACCCTTGTGACCGATTGGTTTCGAGTCTCAATTTTGTGTGTTACTTTCTATAGAAAACCCTATAGTGAATTCTATAGGAAATCCTATGGAAAATCTTATAGGAAGTTCTATGGTAAATTCCACTAGAAAAATCCTATAGGAAATGTTCGAATTCTCCATAGGATTTCCTATAGGAAATCCCATAGGGTTTTTTTCTTCCTAAAATTTGTCTATTGCAACTCATCAAACTGGCGGATCTGCCTTTCTGCGATGATTATAATTGGGCAGCTAAATTAAAAAAATTCCTGATTCTCACCAATGCGTTTGACCTCTGGAACTGTCTTGACTGTAACTTATGGAAAGCAAGAACGCACGTAATTTTTGAACGTTTTCAATCCATACTTATACATCGTGACCTCGATAGATCCAGAATCTCATCTTCCTGTCAATTCATTATCCCTCGATTTATTCCAGCAAATGACAATCCCTCAAGTTACTTATCGCAGAATCACCCCCTACATGTAAAAAGAACTCTAGCGCAAATCCGCCTCGCGAATATTTACATTTGTACATTTTACATTAACCAAGAGAAAGTAATTTTCAATTTAAAAAAACTGCAATTTATGTAATTTAAATGAGAAAGATAATCTGTTACATTTAATTACGAATTGTCCAAGAGTAAATGATATCAGATCCAAGCATCTTATTAAGCTAACCCAAGCCTCGCCTGAAACGTCGTTCATCAACAACTACTTGTGCAATCCAACCTACTTCGACCACAAAATATTGTACAAATTTTTCACTGAATGTCTGCAGTTGAAACTCGAAATAGGGAGCAGTACTATGCATTTAATTGATCCATCGTAATAACCAAGCATTCTATTTTTGTATCAGTTCCAAGTATCTTATGATAAGTTTATCACCTAAGCAAATGTATCTAAAAAAAAATGTATCATGAAACTCCCCCATGCAGTGGGACTTTGTATCCTTCAGCATTAATATATATATATATATATATATATATATATATATATATATNATATATATATATATATATATATATATATATATATATATATATATATATATATATATATATATATATATTGAAACCATATTGAAACCATAGACGTATCCACGACGTATCCACGTCAAACAGCCGTTTTTTTACTACTTCATTTTGCCCCACTCTCCTCTATTGAATTGTTTTTTTGCCGTAGGATGCTACAACGGAAAATTTGATTCTTCCTCATTTGTTTCTTTTTCATCCAAGTTCATGCGATCTTTCGTAAGATCTTTCAGGCAGGTCTTCACAACAGTATAGTACTCATTCTCATTTGTAATAGTATATTCACTGAAACCGCAGTAGAAGTAGCTGATAAATAAACAAATCTGGAATAATTTTAGGTTAGATGGCATCCGCACGAAGACATCCTAGCCTCAGCCTCATACGACGACACTGTTAAGATCTTTAAAGAAAATACGGCCGACTCTGATTGGAATTGTGTTGCGACCCTCTCCTCGCACACCTCCACAGTCTGGAGCCTCTCGTTCAACTCCACAGGCTCGAGACTCGTCACCTGCAGTGACGACAAAACCATAAAAATTTGGCAAGAGTACAGGCCGAGAAATAATTCAGGGATTCCTACACCGAATAACGTTTCCGTTTGGAAAAATGTCTGCACCCTTTCCGGGTACCACTCAAGGACCATCTACGACGTCGATTGGTGCAAGAAGACGGGACTCATCGCCACTGCTTGCGGGGATAATACAATTAGGATTTTCAGGGAGGAGAACGACTCTGATCCAAATCAACCAACTTTCTCAATGGTTTCTGTCGCCGAAAATGCACATTCCAGCGATGTTAATGCAGTTAGATGGTCACCGAAGAACCCTGGGGAACTTGCCAGCGCTGGGGATGATTCCAAAGTGCAGATTTGGTTTTACAGCGATTAATTTTCAATTCATTTCGAAGAATTTTTGTATAGAACTGAGGCAAATGTTGAAAAGTATCTTAAAAAAATACATGGTTTTTATTGAAATACGTGTTCTCAGCTAAATGACATTCCAACATAGTGATTCCGTGAAAAAATCCAAATCTTCAACTATTTTGAAACATGATCAATCTAGCAGTGCTCTTGGGTCTTTACAAATGTGTACAAATATTCACAAAAATAATCGTCAATGTCTATGTCGAGAGATTGCTCAATGCGTCAAATTATCAAATGCTAAATCATCGAAGTCATACTTCTTCTAGGATAAATGTTAGTCTGTTCATTGCTGCCTCTATAAGATTTTCTTCAATTTTGGTTTCAGTTTTTTCAAATTAAATACGATGAAAAGATAATATTGCGAAATAAAGAAAATCGCAATAATTCCCTGCTGTACTCAACTCTTATTTCAGTAGTAAGTGGCCGAAATTGGTGATTTTTTTTCTAGGAATTCCCCCCCTCCCCCCTTTTTCCAGCAAGTGCACGTGCACGCCCCCCCTTCACCCCTCGGCGGTATGCCTTTTGAAGAGGACGTCGGTGCATTGGGGGGGCCCCTGGGGTGCAGGGCCTCAAAGTTGGGGTCCGAGGGTCACAGGAAGTGGGTGGTGGGTGGAAAATGACCGGCCGATGGAAAATGGGTGGCGGGTGGAAATGGGGCAGTGGGTGGGAAATGGTTGGTGATTGGAAAATGAGGCGGCGGGTGGAAAGTGGATGGTGGAAAATGGTTGACGGGTAGAAACTGGTAGGCAGGTGTTGGCGAGGGTCCGGATGTCGCTCCCCAGGACACTGGAGGCACCATCCTTGAGACTCCAGAGAGACATTGCGTTTTCGAAATTTTTTTTTCTAAAGGGATAACAAAGGATTGCAACCACGAATGACGCAAAGAGCGGACAATACGTTTTCTCTCTCTCTTTTATTTTGAAGACGGTGAATTTTTCGAGCTGACCTGGAGCCGAATATATTTTTCTGGAAACTTCTACGTAGCTGAAAAAATGTCGAGGTTTTTCGTAAATGAATAACACAAGGTTTAAAAATGACTTTTTCNAATACATTTTTAGGCTTACAAATGATTTTTTTTTCGTTCCAATTTAAAATTATTTACAATCACAAGAGATTATTATTATCATATAGTCTTTAGTATGAGGGCATTTGGTAAGCCCCTCCCATAAACCATCCAACTCGGCGTAGCAGAAGTGCAACATTTCACCAAATGATGGATACAAATATCCCAGATTCTCCTGAGGAACTATACGGTGGAGGTCGTCCTTGGCCAGAAGGTAAATTTCCTCGAAATTGTTGCGTATGCGATAGTGGAGTTCTTCAGTGGCTGGCATCCTGTTGTATTCCATATAATTCATTGCAACACTTGTGATCGCCCGGACCAGAGACTCTTTGTATTGTTTGAGAGGCAAGGAGTCCAAAAAGTGTAACCACTGTTCGATCCATGCAGCTTTGTTTTTTAATGTTGTAATGCTGGGACTCATCAGAATGAGGGGTTGCCTTACATCAGCTCGTATAAAAGCAACGCAGGGGTTATCGTAGCTGCGATGGATCGAACAGTGGTTACACTTTTTGGACTCATTGCCTCTCAAACAGCACAAAGAGTCTCTGGTCCGGGCGATCACAAGTGTTCCAATGAATTATATGGAATACAACAGGATGCCAGTCACTGAAGAACTCAACTATCGCATACGCAACAATTTCAAGGAGATTTACCTTCTGACCAAGGACGACCTCCACCGTACAATACCTCAGGAGAATCTGGAATATTTGTATCAATTATTTGGTGAAATGTTGCACGTCTGCTACGCCGAGTTGGATGGTTTACGGGAGGGGCTTACCAAATGCCCTCATACTAAAGACTATATGATAATAATAATCTCTTGTGATTGTACATAATTTTAAATTGGAACGAAAAAAAAATCATTTGTAAGCCTAAAAATGGATTCCATCATTTTACATGAATTAAAGAAAAAGTCATTTTTAAACCTAGTGTTATTCATTTACGAATAAACTCGACATTTTTTCAGCTACGTAGAAGTTTCCAGAAAAGTATATTCGGCTCCATGTCAGCTCGAAAAATTCACCCTCTTCAAAATAAAAAAGAAAGAGAGAGAACGTATTGACCGTTCTTTGCGTCATTTGTGGTTGCAATCCTTTGTTATCCCTTTAGAAAGAAAATTTTCGAAAGCGCAATGTCTCTCCGGAGTCTCAAGGACGGTGGTGCCTCCAATGTCCTGGGGAGCGACATCCGGACCCTCACCAACACCTGCCTACCAGCTGCTGCTGTTCTACCCGTGATCCATTTTCCACCCGCCACCCCACTTTCCACCCACCAACCATTTCCCACCCACTGCCCCTTTTCCACTCGCCACCCATTTTCCATCGGCCGGTCATTTTCCACCCACCACCCACTTCCTGTGACCCTCGGACCCCATCTTTGAGGCCCTGCATCCCAGGGGGCCCCTCAGCGCGCCGACGTCCTCTTTAAAAGGCATACCGCCGAGGGGCGAAGGGGAGACGTGCACGTGCACTTCCTGGAAAATGGGGGGAGGGGGAGAATTCCTGGAAAAAAATTCGCCAATCTCGGCTACTTACTACTTATTTCCTTATGTCTTATTATATTTTTTAATTCTTTCATCGACTTTAGTTTCATCTTAGAATGCATTTGTTAGAACTGTTTATTACTTATTCAATTTACCAAGGATAATTTTACTTTGACATGAGTTAGTTGGGAAAAATAAATCATAAATGAAGTATTTGTCCTGATTTTTTTCAACAAAATAAAAACGAGGGGCTCATTGCTTTTGTCTTCACATAACATAGTTATTATTACGAATGAAATAGCAGTATGCTTTTGAATGGTCATTTTGCACATAATTTTCTGATATCGTATATCATTTATCGTATCATATTATTTTGTTGGATTGAATTATATTTCTTCTTTAATCAATTGTACTTGATTTCTTGCGAAAATTCCTATATAAATCAAATGCTAGAATAATGTTATTTATATTATCCTGACACTTCAATAAAAAGGTATTAGAAAAACTCTTTTCAGGCATAATTGAATGAATTTGAAACAACATATTTAAAGGAACCCTCGGAGAATTGAATTTGTGTGTGATTCCAATTCTCATCTCTGTAATTTAAGTTGCTCGATGTTTAATTGTGAGAAAATATTAAAAATATAATATTAAAATTTTGAAGAAACGATTCACAAAAATTAACTTTTCCATTGTTTCTTGGTTGGAAAGTTTCGCAGGATATCACAAAATTATTAGCGAACTATTTTTTTTATAAAGATGCTCCAGAGTTGCAGTGTAATACGCGATTCTACCGGTACTACACTGCAACTCAGGATATAATTTTTCCTCTAGACATAATGATGTTCCTACACTGAAAGAAAAGCAAACAAGTTCTCAAACAGTTTTATTTGGATCAACAAAATCGCAAGTGGAAAATTTCTAGAAATGAAATTGTTTGATTGGAATTTCAAAGTCTCAAACATGAATAATTGCTCTGCTTTCGGTAACAACGAAATAGTTGCCTCAACAGACGGATAATTCACATGAGACAGTGTCTTTTCAGGATGAAAGCATCTTATAAAGAGGAAAATTTATGAAGATTTTTTTGTCCCTAAGTTACAAAATTGCTTTCATACCATCATTATTATAACACNCGGGCACTCCCCGATGTCAGGAATTGTGAGGGAAATAATTTTTTATTTTGGGCGATTTGACAGTTTTCGATAGCCATATTGTGTGACACATGCAGACAACTTCCCAGATCACGGCGGTCGATAATCCCATGGAGATTAAATTATTAGTTTACTTTGTTAGGGTCTTCAGTAATTTTCTTTTTGAATGAATGTCACAGCAGTCGATGAAATCTATCTCCATGGGATTATCGACCACCGTGATCTCGGAAGTTGTCTACATGTGTCACACAATATGGCTATCGAAAACTGTCAAATTGCCCAAAATAAAAAATTATTTCCCTCACAATTCCTGACATCGGGGAGTGCCCGATTCGATTTCACACGGGGCCGACAAGAAAAACAAATTTTTGGACGTAAGTTTCATCTCATTTATTCCATTAATTAGCCCGTGGAAATGGCTCAAAGTTTTACCCGCTTTTGTATATCTATATATACACTCGTGGCGCCTTAAGAATTCATTGCTTGTCTGTGATTGTTGAACAGTGAACATTTTTTGGTGGCAAAATACATATGGAAGTATTGAATAATGAAGAAGTAGTGACAGAAATGACATTTTTTGTTTGCACAGATAATACAAATTTTAGGAACTACTAAATCTATTTTTGCTACAAAAATTTTCAATCACAGCGCACTCTTTGCATGTTTGGTATAAAAAATCCTTTGTTGAGCATTAAAAAAAACTTGTTTTGACACAAGTAAGACTTGTTTGAGAACTCTGTCGTTTTTCTCTCAGTGTATGGCGATGTCAGTGTATGACCAAGTCCTTCCTGTACTGCCTTAAGGTAGTATAAATATAAGTTGAATTTTGAAGATTAAAATTGGAAATAAATTCTAAATGAAAGTTACTATAAATAGAAATATAAGGGTTGAGTTTGTGTTCAATCGGCAGTCTAGTATTATTGATACTAGACAAATGGCGCGCTTTGCGCGCCTAATTAAGAATGAGGGGCTAGAAAAAAAAAGTATTATAATAATCTTGAAGTCTTTAAAATGAATTGGAGATGTAATTCAAAATAAATGAACAGAAGAACAGTCCAATCAGTCTGACATTCGTACAGGAGGGAAAACAAACTACAATCATACTAATGCCTATACATTCAGTTCCATTCCATTCTCATTCACACGGGGGAAATGATAATTTATTTCATTCTGTAACACTATTCCCCCCTTTTTTTTATTGTTGTCGCCCCAACCACACCTTACTAGAGCTACCGAGAATTCTTCAGACTTGGTTCCTCAAAATTCTCGGTTATCAGGGGCTCTAATACCCTTCTTCCAACACAAAACCCTGACGGAAAATTACAATTGGAAGAGGTTTAACTGCTTAAGAACCAAAACAACTACATTTTCAACAAGGTTCATCCCATTCGCAAACATTCATCTTCATTGTTGGACACCACGTTTCATGGGAGTCCTTCATTTCACAATTTAGGGGAAATTGTCCGAACATCTCCTTATCTGCCTTCAAATGAGACCTAGATCAGCGTAACCTAAACAGACAAGAAAGATCAAACGCAAAATTTTGTTCATTGTGAGATTAAGTCATGGCTACTCTCAGATACACCTCTCATTTCTCAGTTCATTTCGTTGTCATTTTGGCCCAAAACATTGGTGTGAGTTGAGTTAAAATTTTGAGTTCGTCTGCAGTGTTGGGATCTGTTCCTGTGAAAGTTAGAAGAACTGGATGAATTTGGACGTGAGAACCTCGACATTGAATTCCTGCAGAATCGATTATTAGAAAAATTTGGTGGTTGAGGATCTCGTTTTTTGCATTCATTTGGATGAGTAGGTCGAGAAATCATTGTACTGTGATTCGACTGAGTTTTGGAATTGTCGGGAAAATGGGGAGTGAATTTCCTCTTATTAGAATTAGACTTAAGATTCATTTCCTCGTTCAAAGTTCGGTCGATTGCATCTAAATCTATCGCGCGTTCAACTGCCAAACGTAAAGAAGTAATCCGTTCAAAACGTAATTGGTATTGAATCTGACGATTCTTGAGTTCTCTGATGAATTGAGAACATGGAATTCGATCGCGGGCTTCAATTGAGGTAGATGGAAATGCAAGACGTGCTAGTTTCTTTAGTTCTTCTCCAAAATCTGCAATGCTTTTATTTTCGCCTCTAACACGGTACTCCAGTTGATTGTGATTCATTCGAGCAAAATGCTCATCGCTGAATTCTTCAATCATTACTTGAATAATCCTGTGGTAATCGTTCAATTCTGCTGTGGAAAGATAATCTAGAATTTCGCGAGCTTTTCCGCGCAAAAGAGTAGTTAATTGTGCTGCTTTTGTTGAGTCTGACCATTTATTGTTACTGGCAGCAATCCTGAATTGTTTGTGATAATGTGACCAGGGGGTAGAACCATCGTAAGTGTCAGGTTTAACCTTGACGCCAATTTCTACATTTGAATTCCTAGCGGTAACTACAGAAGCGTGAGTAGGGTTAGCAGAAGCATGAGCATGTGTTGGGTTAGCAGAAGCATGGGCATGTGTTGGGTTAGCATTTCTAAAAGCTCTAGTGCGGTTGAGATTGGGAAGATTGAGAAATTCAACATTATCTGTATTTGATGATTCATTGATGAAAATCTCTCTGATGGACGCATGGATCTCCTCACGAATCATCCGACGGTTTTCTTCTCGATCGTCTTGCGTTGCTTGAGACATTCTTGCCTCAACGTTGCGTAATCCTTCCTGGAAATCCTCTCGAAGTGTATGAATTCTCCGTCTGACTCTATCTCCAAGTGGGTCCTCAGCATTCTTTCCCGGTGGAGCAGAAAACGGACGAAAACCATCGCGCAGAGGTCCTCGATGGGGCATTGTGGGAATATCTGACCTTGGAGAGGAAGAATCTTCGCTATCAGATGCCGATCCGTTATCCATCCAGTTTGTAGATGGAGGAAACTGTGTTTCCCACTCTGGTCACTTCCGGTTTTTTTATCCTCCTGTTACTTCAGGTTTCTTTTCCTCTCTTCTCTTTTTTTTACTTCTAATACCAATTGTAATAATCTTGAAGTCTTTAAAATGAATTGGAAACGTAGTTCAAAATAAATGGGGCGGTTTATTATGAATGACAGAAGTTAAACGGAAGAACAGTCCAATCAGTCTGACATTCGTACAGGAGGGAAAACAAACTACAATCATATTTGATAGATCAAAGGAGCCCGCCGAAGGCGGGCGAAGTTTCATCGAAATTATATGAAGTGTCTCGTTCGAAGATGATAGTAATGTAGTCATGCTTGTCATGCCTAGCTTCACAACGTTTAGCGCCCAAATTTAAAAGAAAAAGCAGGGGTGGCGCCCTCCGTCGCCATCTCCCGAATCTCTCCGGCCCCTCCATTTCATATTGTTTTGTTGAAAATGTAAAGAATTATTACAGGGTATGAAGATGATAGTGGGGGTTTTTTTTTTTGGAATTAAGCGAGGGGACTATTATCTTCGAACGAGACACTTCATATAATTTCGATCAAACTTCGCCCGCCTTCGGCGGGCTCGTTTGATCTATCAATTATATTACGTGTCTCGTTCTCGATGATAGTAATGTAGAACTTTAGAGTATGATAATTCTTTTCGTGTTTTTTTTTTTTTTTTTTTCAAAAACATAAACTTTTATCCATAATGGAACAGAGAACTAAATGATAAACAAATAATGAACACAAAATATTTCAATGTTATTCAAGGATCGCACGAGCGAATTGGTCATTGGGAGGCTGGATGGGTCGATTGTAAAATTTAATGAAGGTTTGGGAATTAGGAGCCCATCCAGCACTACGTCTAATAGTTGGAATGTCCACGCCTCGTTTATGCGCTGCGGAAACCGCTGCGTGACGTGTGCTGTAAGCTGTAAACTGGTTGGTGTCCACACCAGCTTTGCTCAACAGCGCTTTGATCCAATGACCAATTGTTTGTGCGCCAACTGCAGCATAAGGCTTTGATGCTGAGATAAATAAGTTTTTTGTATCAACACTTCTCAAACTTTTTGTAACATCAATATACTCTAACACAGCTGAAGCTACACACAAATTAGGTTTTTCTCTAAAGAATGGCAAAATTAACTCTGGTTGAAAGGCACCAGGTTTCGTGGTCTTGATCTGATCTGGGATTTTAATTCGTAACTCCGTCTCTGACCTTTCAATATTATCTATATTGATTACAGATAATGTTTGAAGCCTTTGTGCAGTTGTCAAGGCTAATAAGGTCACAACTTTTTCTCCTAACTCTTTCGTTGATAAAATCTTGTGTGTTGCTAATTTTTCGATATAATTCAAAACTGGCGTAGTATCCCATGTAGTATTATACTTCGCTTTTGTTGGTCTCTGCTTAGACACACCTTTCATAAAACGACCAATCAAACCATCTTCATTTATGTCGTAAGTAGTAATTAGTGAGATTGATGAACGAGATGTATTTAATGTGGTGTAACTCGCACCGTCATTGAAACGTTCATTCAAAAACTGAATAATTTCGGTAGTTTTTGCATTAAATAAATCTATCCCATGCACATGGGTGAACTCCCACCATCGTTTAAGAGAGCTTTCATACTGTTTCAGTGATGATCTTGTGATGGAACTGACTATCACTTCCACAGCTTCGTCTGATAATCCTTTATTCATATACGCTGACCTGATAATTTGCCCACCACCAATGAAAGGTGGGACGCTAGCGGGTGGTTCGAGTCTCTGAAAGGAGATAATAACAAAGTTGGATTGGGTTCAAATGTGAGAACCGGTTTTACTAGAAGAGATGTAAACAAGGGATACCACGGCTGTGTGGGCCATAAAGGTACTACCATTGTTCCCTCAGCTTTATCATTAACTATTTTCCTCAGAGACCGTAGAATGAGGGCGAAGGGAGGAAATGCGTAAAAATTTTTATTTGTCCAATTGATTGTGAATGCATCAATGGCATTTGCCTCTGGGTCTGGAAATCTTGAATAGAATTTTTTGCATTTTTTATTCACTCTTGATGCGAATAAATCTACTGAGAAATTACCGAATTGTTTTTTAACCTTTTTAAAAGCCCAATCAGCTAGCTCCCACTCTGAATCTATATTGACCTCACGTGACGCCCTATCGGCTTCCGTATTTTCGGCTGAAGGAATATAAGATGCCCTTAGCCACAATTTCCTCTCTTCGCACCACTTCCAGATACTTCTTGCTAATTCACTGAGATGTGGAAATTGTATTCCACCAGCCTTGTTTACATATGAAATAGCTGTAGTGTTATCCAGACGGAGTAACACTTCACAGTGTGTTAAGTCTGATGCAAAACATTTTAGTGCAAAAAAAGCAGCCAACAGTTCAAGATAATTGATATGTTGGCTCTTTTCATGTTCGTCCCAAAATCCAAAGGCTGATTGACCATTATAATAGCAACCCCATCCAGACAGGGATGCATCTGAAAAAATTTCTCTCGAATACACCTGGGTTCTGATAGGATTTGAGCCAATAGACACGTGATCTTCCCACCAATTGAGATCCTCTGCGAGATTCTCAGTTAGTGTCAATTTTTTCTCATAGTTTCCTCCATTCATTTGTAATGTCAAAAATTTTAATCTTTCCATTCTCTTGCAATGTATAAAACCGTAAACTACAGCTGGACATGCTGCTGTTAAGGTACCTAAAAATTCTGCAAACCTTCGTATTTTGTAAGATTTATTGACTTTAAATTCATTTGTCAATTTTCTAATTTGTTCTTTCTTCTTGTTTGTTAAATTTAGAGAAAAATCGACTGAGTCAATGATAAAACCCAAATATTTACATTGTTGTTTAGCTATGAGTGAACTTTTTTCGTAATTGACAATGAGCCCTAGATGTTCTAGTAATTGAATCACTTCGTACATATTTCTCTCACAAACTTGCTTTGATTCATGTATGAAAAGAAAATCATCTAGGTACAGCACCAACAGCATTCCCTCTAATCTCAATTTATTGACAATGGGCTTCATTATTTTTGTAAAAATATAAGGGCTCGTGCATAACCCAAAAGGCAGACACGAGAATTGGAAAATTTTTCCCTCAAACCTGAATCTCAAAAATTTTTTATGTCCTTCAAATATGGGAACAAGAAAATATGCATCTTTAAGATCCATTGTCCCCATGAAATCATCTTGAGAGAGAAGATTTATAGCGGTTCTCATATCTTCGAGTTTGAAATGTGGTGGATTGATGAATTTATTTAAATTCTTCAAATTAAAAATGAATCGACTCGTGCCATCGGATTTTGGAACTAAAAAGTATGACGAAAGGAACTGCCCTGCAGAGTCTTCACATTCCTCTATCGCGCCCTTTTTTAATAACTTCTGAATTTCGACACTTAATTTCTCAGATTCTTCTCTAGAGAATTCTTTTCCCTTTGGAGCGATAGTCTGGAATGGAGTCTTAATAAATGGGATTTTGTATCCATTTAAACATTCTAAAATATATCTATCCGATGTGATGTTGCTCCATCTGTCCACAAAATAACGGAGGCGACCTGCTGGTTTCTTTACCTGCACTACCTCCTCGATGACGAGGTCCTCTTCCTCTCCGTCGGCCTGGATGAAGGGTGGGGGGTCCTGTAGGGTTTGGGTTTGAATTTCATTGGACGACGCTTTGGAACTGGACCCACCTGACGACTCCCGACAGGTGGGTATTTCGAGTTTCCCTGGTTCTTATAACCAGGAGTATACTTCAGAGCAGCTTTTTTCTTGATATTATCGCATACTTTGCCAATCTCCGTCACGCTGTTGATTTTATCTTTGAGTTTGTCCCCGTACAGTAACTCATCCGAAATCAATCTGTCGACCATTTCCTTCATGTCGTCACCTAACTTTGGGGTAATAAAAGATTTCCTTCCTACCGACTGCTGGTGGAAAACATCAACCATCATCTGGGCAGCGTGACTAATACATTCCGTCAGTTCCTCCTCATCAACGCCATCTTCGGACTGTTCTAGAAGCAAACTCATGGCCGCCCCCAAAGCAACAATCGCAGTACCAACACAGTTTTGAGTGTTCACGAAATGGTCGTCTCTCTGCTTTGGAATTCCCTTACACAAGGGAAGAACATCTTCATTTAATGCAGGTGCCTCCATGTAAAGATCTCCTTGCCTGTTGTACAATTCGATGATTTCTTTTTTATTTTTCTCAGGAAGACCTTCTTTTTTCCATTTCATCCATGTGTTTTTCAATTCTGGATGGAATTGAACTTTCTTGAATTTACAATCACTGGGGTCAGCTCCCAATAACTTTAGAGCTTCATTTTTTGCTTGTTGCTCTGATGTCTCTCTCGAAGTTCCGATTTCCTCAATCACCTGGATTTCAACGTCCTCTGGGCGTTTTGTCGGTCGATTCTCCTTCTCGCTGTCATCTAGAGACACGATAACGATTTTTTATGGCACCATCGTTCTTATTGAACTCAATTGCTGACAAATGTCTTTATTGAGGTCTTATTGACCAGACAAAACCGTATGGGTTTGTCCCTCACACTTTCGTCTGGAAAGGCAAGGTAGACATCGAGACACAGCTAATAACTTACCAGTTTTCTCGATGTCAGTAGACTTGGGTTCAGGAGGCGCTTTCAAGGTGGTCTGTACTGTTTGTACAGTCACCAGCGTCTCAACCACCTTTGTTAGGTTATCAAGTCTTTTATGCAATTCTTCGAATTTCTCATCACGTCTACTCTTCTTATGACTCCTGGATCTCGATCTGGAACGACTTCTCCTCGGCATGTTGACTCTCAAAAGAAAAAATTCGACGGAATTATTCCTTCTTTTGAGATAATACACGGCTAAACGTCTTGACGCTTCGGCACAACGAAACAATCTGAAATGGAGGGGCCGGAGAGATTCGGGAGATGGCGACGGAGGGCGCCACCCCTGCTTTTTCTTTTAAATTTGGGCGCTAAACGTTGTGAAGCTAGGCATGACAAGCATGACTACATTACTATCATCGAGAACGAGACACGTAATATAATAATGCCTATACATTCAGTTCCATTCCATTCTCATTCACAAGGGGAAATGGTAATTTATTTCATTCTGTAACAGTATGTATCATTAATATTACACAAACTTTTTGCACTTTTCGAAAATTTATATCAAGAAAGATTTTTCCATTTAGAAACAGTAGGTATTTTATATTTTCTTAATTAAGAGTCATCACAATAACTGTCACTTTCATTCAATTTTGATTCTTCGTTTTTCGTATTATTTTCACCATTTTGATTTATTTCTAAAGTGTTATCGAGCTTCTGTTTTTTATTTGACGAAGTGGACGGAATTTGAAGTGGATAAATTGCAGTTTGTAATTCTTTTCCGTTTTTCCCTTGAATTTTCTGGATGTCTTTAATTGAACTGCATTGGAAGATTGGTGGATTTACTGGAATCAATAGTTTTTTTTAGTTTTACGTATGTATATGTGAAAATACATATATATATATTTATGATTTTACGTATAATCCTTACCATCCATGTTGAATCTTCCAAGAATTTCAACTCTTTCTCTAATTTTGAAAGGACTCTCAAACGTTATAGAGAATTCCGCAATTTGAACTTGTAATTTTTTAGTATTTTCGGCTATTGCTCCGATACAGGTATTAAACATGGGATTTTGTTGATTCTTGGAAATCGCAAAATTTGTTTTTATATATCCTGAAATCTCTGAAATAGAACGATCGAACTTATCAACTGCGATGGTTTTAGAATAAAAATACATGGAATGAATAATTTTTCATCCATACTTATAAGCTCTTTAGGTTCTCTGGTCAAATCTGCGATGCTGATTGTTCCAATCTTTCGGGGTTTTGGCTGATAAGTTTTTATTTTCTTCACTTCCATGTTTGATTGAAGGATTAATTGTATAGGCATGTTACCAGTATTGTGTTTGCATCAGTTTTTGTTGCGTGTGCTCCATTGATATGAACGACCTGTCAATTATTCACATTTCTATGATTTTGGTATTGATAATATAAATTATATTTTTTTGTCTATATTTAGATTTCATTTTATATTTGGGACATTCCATGTCAACTCAGCCACCCTGGATTTTTTTGTTTCTCAGAATCCTGAATTAGCATGCTCCTAGTCAAGTACTACATGAGTACATACTTTCTCTAAATTTTTGCTCCTTTAACATTAATTGTTTGGCCAGGACAAATAACAAAAGCTCAAATATTTGAAAAATCATATTTTGCGAACAAATTGGCTGATTTTAATAAATAAAAAAAGATTTTTTTCGTTTTTTTGTATACTTTGAGACTAAAAATACAACAGTACCACAAGGATGAATACTAAGCCATTTTTTAAGTTTTTCGTTATTTTAATCCCTCTGTTTCGCAGGGGCCATTCGAAAATCGAATAATTTTTTTTTTCTTCGATGGATGATGATATTACTCAACTTTTCCGGAGTATTTCAAAATGGGATAGCCATATGGAGATGAGAAAAAAAAATGCCATGGAAAATTCGATTTTCCGATGATACATGGGACATTCCATGTCAATTCAGCTACCCTGGATATTTTCGTATTTCGGAATAGAACATCNAAGATGTGCAAATCCAATGCGAGTTCCTGGGGAGAAAGGTCACAATGGAAGACCTGCATTCAATCTCAGAAAGACTACGACAGACATTTCCATTCTTGCCAGAAAATGCAAAAATATGTAGCTCCTGTAGGAAAAGAGCTTTGACTTACATTCCTGGATTACTACCCTCTGAATCTTCATCGGATCGAGAAGTCTCTTCATCGTCATCAAATGTTTCAGCCGATCGTTTGTCCAGTGCCACACCATTTCTAGTAGACATTTCTACGAGCAATATCGCAGGGAGTTCTTTGAGGTCAGGTAATTCCTTCCATTCAATCAATCCTGATGGGGATATGATTTTCAACGAAGCTTCAGAGAAGTACGATGCTCTAACAGCAGATGATGATTCAGAGACAGAGCACCACAGGAACATTCCAGCAAATTTTCGTTCTCCACGGGAATTGGAATTGGAAGAAATGTTGGATGGACTCAAGCAAAAATTGAATACGATGACAGAATATTCTGAACGTATTCAACTCTTGACTATTGCTCCACCTTCATGGAGTGAGCGAAAGGTGAGCCGTGAATTGGGTACGACAAGGTACATAGTTATGAGAGCAAAACAACTGCGAGAACAGAGAGGAATATTTGCTTCAACAGTTGCGAAGGCTGGTAAATCCTTGCCCAAAGAGACAGTTGAAAAGGTCCGGAGTTTTTATGAGAGTAATGGTCGGATGATGCCAGGGATGAAGGATAAAGTGTCAGTTAGAATCAACGACGTGAAGAAAATGATGCAGAAGCGGGTGGTCCTCGAGAACTTGAATGGTCTTCATGAGAAATATAAAATTGCTCATCCAGAGTCTCCGGTGGGATTCAGCAAGTTTGCGGAATTGAGGCCGAAACACTTTGTATTGTCAGGAGCGAATGGTACGCACGTGGTATGTGTCTGTACCTATCATCAAAATTGTGAGCTGATGTTCGATTCAATCAACCTTTCTACACTCACTAAAAACTCATCATGTCCCCTTACCGACTATAAAGACTGTCTTGCAAGACTCACTCGTGCCCTGATCCAACGCCTGAATGCCACTTAGATGAGTGTAAAAACTGTCCTGGAGTTGAAGGATTATCGCTCGAGCTGAAAGAACTCCTCCACGATGGTGTGATTGAAACTGTAGAATTCAGGACTTGGCAATCTGTGGATAGAACAACATTACAGACCCAGAGACTTCCAGTGTATGAATTTGTTGATGTACTTTGTGAGAGATTTAAAGTATTGAAATCTCATCATTTTATTGCCATACAACAAAACGCTTTCGTGAAAGAACGAAAGGGGAATTTAATTGAGGGTGAAATTCTAGTGCAGGCCGATTTTTCGGAGAATTATTCTTTCGTAGCTCAAGACGCTGCTCAATCGTTCCATTACAACAATGATCAATGCACTGTCCATCCTGTGGTGTATTATTATCGCCACGGCAATGATATTCGACATAGAAGTCTAGTCCTCTTATCTGACAGTCTCATTCACGATACTACTGCAGTTCATTTAATGCAACAGATTCTGATCCGACACATAAAACAAGTCTGTGATGTCGTAAACAAATTGATCTATGTTACACATGGTGCTGGACAGCACTATAAGAATTGATATAACATGGCTAATCTTTTGTTGCATAAAAATGATTTTGGAGTTGAAGCAGAGGCGCACTATCATGCGACCGCGCATGGAAAGACGGCATGCTATGGCGTAGGCGCAGTCTTGAGAAAGCAAGACGAAGAAGTCTCCAAATTACTAATGGTGAACCTATTCTCACTCCAGATGGTCTGTTCCAGTGGGCAAAGAATAATTTCAAGGATCTCGATGTGTTTTTCTACACTAAACAGGAACACGAGGATACGAAAGACCGGTTGAAAACAAGATTCGACAGTGCAAAGAAGATTCCAGCGATACAAAAAAATCACGGCTTCATTCCTGTGGAAGAAAAGGAATTATTGATTAAGAGATATTCTTCTGCGACTACGGGAGAAGTTTTTCCAAAGGCGAAGAAACGAAATGGATGACGTACATTAAGATAGCCATTGTGATTCAGAAAATTTCGATTTCAAATTGCTTTTTCTCTATAATTTAATGTTTATTTTTCAAATTACAAACTTGAAACAGACATATACTCCATGTTGATCTAAAAACTCATCAAATATTTGGTACTTTGCGAATTCTCATTGTCGTTTACGTAAGTAGAGCTGTTAATAATCAATAAATTCAACTTTGTTCTATATAAAACGTTTTTTATCCATCACTACTTATGCATCTCATCTTCAAATTATGCCAAAAAATTGCACGCTCATCCTTTCATGAGGCATTCATCATTTTTCAGGAACAAAATTCGTAAAATCTAATTTTTCAAGAGAGAAAAAATATTCTCTCATCTCCATATGGCTATCCCATTTTGAAATACCCCGAAAAAGTCGAGTAATATCATTATCCATCGAAGAAAAAAAAAATATTCGATTTTCGAATGGGCCCTGCATAACAGAAGGATTTAAATAACAAAAAACTTAAAAAATGACTCATTATTCGTCCTCGTAGTACTGTCGTTTTTTTATTCCAAAAGCGTATGAGAAAACGAAAAAAATCTTTTTTTATTCATCAAATTCGGCCAATTTGTTCGCAAGATATGATTTTAAAAAAATTTGAGCTTTTGTTATTTGTCCTGGCCAAACAATCAATGTTAAAGTAGTGAAAATTTAGAGAAAGTATGTAGTCATGAAGTACTTGACTGGGAGCATGCTAATTCAAGATTCTGAGAACCAAAAAACTCCAGGGTGGCTGAGTTGACATGGAATGTCCCATTTGAGAATCGTTGACTGTGAGTTTGCAGAAAAACTATATTGAAAAAATATCAAATATCTTTTTTTTCGGAAAATTTTCGAAGATTTTCCTAAAATAATATATTGATAATTAATATTTACGTTGTTGATACAGAGCACAGATTTTACTCGTGTAACTACGTCGTTCCACGCAACTACTTTGATAGATCTCTCATCATCTTCAGTTGAAACTGTGAACGATTGAACTAATTTATTTCCTTTTGCGTATCGATGTGCCTCAATTCCGCTTACGTATCCCACGATCTCACTGAAAGGAAAATTTCTGAATCGTTGTTATAGGATGACCATGAAATTGTCGGCAACTCCCCTCACCCTGACAGCCCCTAGTTGCACCCCTTCCCTCCTTTCCTCAGTTTTTCTACGTCGATCATTATTAATAGAAAAAGATGTTCAACTCAAGTATATTTATGATTTGAAATGAAAAAATGAAATTCAGATATTTCCAAAGTTTCATTCGGAAAAGGAAAATGGAAAGAAGGAATAAATTTTGACGTTTTTGTTTGTGTATAGAGGGTTATAAGAGGCATTATATTCACTTACACAACTTTATCTCCTATTTGAATTTGGTCCATTTCCTCCGTTGTGGTAAATTCAAGATCGTCATCAGAATCACTTTCTAAATTTTCCTTTGGATGCTCCGTTTTTATTTCATTGAAAATTCGGGAATAAAATGAATATGTCAAATGAGTGATTTGTGTGTATGGCAATATATATGAAACACAATGAAAGTCGGGGTAGATCTTCAAGTCTTTCCGCTAATATCCATAGGTTTCGAAAATTCAAATTCCACTCATAAATTATCTTTTATAGATTTTTGATTTTCCCTGTACTGCTTTCACTGTTAAAAAATTTAAACTGAATTTTCCAGGTTTTGACCTGGAAATATGACAGTTTCACTGAAATTTCAGGAAATTTTATCACTCGAAATCCAAGATTTCCGAGGAAGAATCAATGGAAACTGAAAATTTCAGTTCAATTATTGCATAAAAATGAATGGAAATTAGGAAAATTCAAGGAAAACTATCCTTGAATTTTCGATTCCTCTAAATTTCAGAGAAAATCTTCGTTATGAACTGGAAAATCTACACGCGCAAGGAGAAAGCTCTTCAAACATGAAAATGTCAAATTCTTCGAAATAAGGCTAAAATCCCGATTTCCATTTTTCAAAGAGGGGGCGGAAAAAAATAGTTATGCGCATCCTATCGGATCGTAATAGGGCCTAAAATCTTCGTTATGACCTGTAGAATACACACGCAGAAGGAGGACGCGCCTCAAGCTGTGCAAGTGGGTGACTCATAGGTTTGAATATTGAAATGACAAAATTCCTTGAAATTTGCCTGAAATTCCGATCCACATTTTCCAAAGAGATGGCTCAAAAAAATAGTTATCTACACCCTTTCGGATTGTAATGGGGCTTAAAATCTTCGTTATGACCTGGAGAATGTACACGCGGAAGGAGAAAGCGCCTCAAGCTGTACAAGTGGTCCATTCACAGGTTTGAACATCGAAATGTTGGTGAGTCATGGTGACATTACGTCACTTATGATTTTCCACTTTTTCCATGTAGGCTCGTTTCACTGACTTACCTGGCAATTATCGACGTAATTTGACGTTATTTGACGTCTAGTTGATCAGAAAATGATCATCATGAAGTGCTGAAGGCGAAATCGAGATTCACTTCTCAACCAGACTGCAATCTATAATTTTTTGTGTAGGAAATATTCCTGATTTCACGAAAACAAATAGGCAAGATTTTATTTGAAGCCTATTCCCGAGTTATATATTTTTCTATTATGGTTACAGCCCTCTCACCACTGTCCCTGGAGTTCCCTTCTCGTTCAGCATTGCCTTTACCTGAAACTGACGAATAACGATGGGTATATATCCTCAAGTTTATTTCGAGAATGAAGTCAGAAACATTCACCTGTTTCTTTTTGTAAGTTGATGATTATATTGATGACAGCAAATCAAAATGAATTTTGATGACTCAAAATTGTTCTCTGTGGTTGAGAATTTTCCGGGTTTCCGATGGAATGAATCCTGCGAAGGTTCTCTTCTTCATTTGGTAATGACTGATGATTTGACTTGTACATTTGTTGTTTCTATCTTATTTCGTTCTTGAATGTCTACACCAATCTACTTTTCTTCCAATAATTCGCGATAGACATAGTTTTTTATGCTATTCCTGTTTCGTTGATTTCCCAACTAAATTCTTAATGATCCCCATGATCGGACTCGAGACATAGCCACATATAACTGTCCGTGACTGAACACATCTCTTCTCAAATCTATGCCGATTTTCTCGAATGTTTGACCTTGAGATTTATTGATAGTTATTGCAAATGCCAGTCTGATTGGAAATTATCTTCGGGTGAAAGTGAATGGGTAAATATTTTCACAAGTGAGAGTGATCCGATGAAGAAAAACAATTTCTCCTTTCTTATTACCAGTTAAAATTTCACATCGGGGAATATTCACACCTAGTTCCAAAACCAATAACCGCGTCCCATTACATAATCCTTCATTGATGCTCAAATTTCTGATCAGCATCACGATACCGAATTGCCTCAATCGTAGCTCATGTGGAAAGGAAGGAGTTGACGGAAATTTCCACCTAATATAATAACCTTTCGCCCAAAGAGTTTCTCCTTATTCATTATGCAACGTAATATTCGATCCATTATTTCTAAGGCATAACGTGGTGCCATAGGAGTTTCGTCCCAAATAAACATATCTGTGTTTTCCAAAATGTTTGCTTCATCTTAATAGAAGAAACCAAATCGGAATATAAGGGTACTGGTAATCCAAATGTCCTGTGAACAGTTTTTCCTTGAGGCAGCAGAGTCGCAGCGATGCCTGTGAATGCCACGGTGTTCACTTTTTTCTCCATCCCAATCAATAAATGCCATAAAGTCGTGTATAAGAACGTCTTTCCTGATTCGCCGGGTCCATCGATGTAGAAGCATTTACGGGAGTTTTCTCTCATTTTACTCGTAACAAAATGAATTTCGTCAATTATTCTCTTCTGATCGTTATTTGAACATTCATAAAGGGCTAATCCTTTCTTTCGTATTTGCTCCAAGTCAATTTCATTAACCAAATCTCCCATATTATTGATAGCAATTGGCATGAACTGGAAATCTTTCAAACTTTTTCCTTTCTGATTCAAATATGATTCAATAGTTATCAAACTTTTTTGCTGGGCCGATGCTGAATCCATATTTCTTGAAAAATCTTCTGAGATAGACTCCTTGAATTCACTCCATAATTTTTCCGGGTACAATGGACTACAATGTATTAGAATTCGTGTGAACAATCTTCGCAACTGTGATGGCATCATCCATATTTCAGCTTCTCGCATGGCACGATTCCATTCTTCATCATTGGCAACCAATTCTAATGCCACACATGCTGATGTGAATGATGGATGTTGATATCTGTTTACACCTCTTAATATTCCAAAACTCGTGTATAGTTCGAAATGATCCCTGTCGTCTTGTCCATTCTCCTTTGTATTTTCCGTTGCTCTTGGTCTTCCTGAAAGTGTAGGGCATCGATATGTCAACATAAAGGTGATTGCGAGCACTCTCATCTCGACAATTTAATGCGAAATAATCTATCAACATATTTTTCTGGTCTACAATGTCGTTCAAAGTTAGTCTTTCAGTGTCAGAGTTTATCGTTACTCGTTACGCGCCTGGCAAATGAATCGGTAACCGAATCACTGGATGACTTTTTCCATACAATTCTTTCCCCTGAATCCTGCAGCATGCTTCTACAGGTCCGACTTAACGGGCTTCCTCATGTTCATTGATTTCATCATGTATGATTTCCGTTTCACTAGTGTTGATAGCAGTTCCATGTATTGATATTGAAGCAGAATCATGTCCTTTATAAATATACAAGTAAAGATATTTGACAGATTTAATGCTTGAGCCCACTTCCACGTTGCAATGACAATTGAATATTGTCAACAATTTTGGAGAATAAGGAACTACGAAATGATTATCTACGATGTAATTATTAGCACTTTCATAAAATTTGCCAGTTTCTTGTCTTCTGTAACAGGGATAACCGTTTTTGTCCAGTATCGTTCTCTGTTGGAATGATTTCGAAAAGTGTTTCGTGCACTTTTCATTCTCGAAACAGCAGTTTCCACAAGGACCATGTATCATGTTCTTCATCACTATTGGAAATAGTTCCGGCTCTTCCTCGGGATCAGGTATTTCTGCAGAAATCAAGCTGTCAACTACTTCAGGGAAGGTTATTTTATAATTTCTTTGTAAAGTCACTAATGGATGGATGTGTGGCGATCCACGTTTTTGAAATTCGACGACATATACCCATGCCTGCACTTTTCCAAATATTTTCCCCGAAGTAATAATGTCCAAGAGAGCATTCTTTTTCACATCGAATAGTCGTGAGACAATATCAGGGCGGTCACATAGTTGTTCTCCAAAGCGTTAATTTTCTCTAATTTCTTTCCAATTGGGATTACAGGTCATGGTGACGAACAAATCTGGTTTTCCCTATTTCCTCACGACAGCCATGGCGTCTTGATAATTTTGAGCCATATTTCGTGGTGATCCTATGAATGTCGAATGTAGAATGACCAATTTTCATATCTTTTTCCCTGCTTCGTGTGCTTTCGTTTCCACATAATCATTGACATTTTGATATGTATCAGCTCTTAACTTATCTTGATGGTATCTACAATATGCGAGGCAATCTTTCTCAACTTTCATGTAACTGTCAACTATCCACTGTTGAAATAAACGACCTCCTCTCAAAATTGGATTGAATGTATCGCGAAAAGCTATTAAATTCCTGGTGTAATCTGTTCTCGTAATTCGTCTTGTACGATTCAAATGACACATATCTTTATGCCAGCCTTCATTTCCAGACGGATAAAATAAGGGGTATATGAAAGGCTCTGCTTTGGGATCCATCGAACTAATTGTCTCCAATTTCTCAGTTGATTCATTACGAATAGTTATGAACGTATCGGGTATATCACCATCAGCAGTTGTGAAAATAATAGCCACTTCATCGAATTGTTGTGGATTATAACGACGTGTGTCCATACCTCTTTATGGTAAGAAAGACATCTGCACTGCAGGCATTGGTTTTCCAGCTCTTCTCGCTCTCTTCTCGAGTCTTTCGATTTCTTTTTTCATTACTGTGTAAGATTTTGCAAATACATTTTTTGACCGAATAATTTGATCAACAATAGTTAAGTTCTCCATTTAAATCTGGCATTGCATGAATCTTTTCTTGATTTGCATCGTCCGAATCCAAAATGAATTACTGTCCATATGTTGCTGCTTTGTCAGGTTCTGATCGAAATGCCGTATTCATTTGGTAGTAAATCTGTCCTCTTATCTTGAAACAATACGGCCCCAAACGTTGTCCATGAAAATTTACTAAGCGCGTATTAAAAGATGCAAATGAAAATGATGAGTTATAACTTCGAATGCGATTCAAGAATTCACTCGACAGTTCATGTTCTCTGTCAAATAATTGTTGTAGTACTTGAGCAAAATCATTGAAAGCCACTGGTGGCACAGCTCCATGCCTGCAGCAATCACCGAATGATCGTAGATCTATCTTGTTATTTACCATTTTTTTGGAAAAATGTAATGCCCCGCAATGACAGCACTTTACGGCCATGCGACCAGTATAATGCTCTTCGTCACTAACAACTTTTCTCTTTCTTCTTACTCGGTATCTTTTTACTCGATCAATTACTGACTTCGATAATTTTTTGTTACCAATTGCCACATGCCTTCTTTGTTGACTTCCCCTTTTCTTTGCTCTCTGACGCGATTCAAAAATCTCCGGTTGTCGAGAATTTCGAGTAATTTTCCGTCGAGCCATTTCACGAACTTCTGAAGAGTTTAATTTGTGCAAATTATTACGAAAAAAAAGATGAAAAGTTCAATTTTCTTACCTGAATTAATTCAAATAGCTGCTCACATTCTTTACCGAACGAAAATTCACAATTTCACAATAAGATAAGATAATCTGATGAAAATTATCTTATGATGAAGATAATTGCCACGATGAAGGTTAATCATGTGAAATTGTCTCCTGACGATAATTTGTTTTCGAACATTTCTTTTAGTCGACCATCAAATCAACTCACACAACTCACAATTCATACAAACGGCTGAAAAAAATAGTTATGCGCATCATGTCAAATCCCTTGAAATTCGGCTAAAATCCCACCCCCATTTTTCAAAGAGAGGGCTGACGAAAATAGTTATGCATGTTACGTCAGAATTCCGTAGTCGATATTTGGTTACATTTACATGAATAAAGATTTTTATTCCTTATGCAACCTCGTTTTACTGCTTTATCTGGTCAATCTCAACTGATTTATTTCACCTGATATATACATATATGCATTTACATACTATATAGATAGTATATAATATATATACATATATATACATATACATATATACATTTTGCACGCTATTATAACTGGCCTCCGCTACATCAAACAGACGTAGTCGCCTTCAATTTGACGCAGTGGCCTCTCAGAGAAGAGGCGAGTAGGATAGCCACATGTAGTGTATATGGAGGCGTATATATACGCTGTGCATATATATATATATATATATATAT
>NW_021681060.1:97747-136273 GCF_001412515.2 Diachasma alloeum
ATATATATATATATATATATATATATATATATATATATATATATATATATATATCAGGGGATAACAGCTAAGCTCCGCGCCTACTGACACTATATATATAGTAAGGCGGATTTATTGTCTTCAAATTTCGTTACAGCCATCTTTTTCAAAGGGAAATAATTAATCTAGAAGTGCAAAAATAACACAGTCTTATGAGACAATTAAGTCTTCGAGGTTAGGGAGAAAATTAAAGTTTAGAAAAAATCATGAAAAATAACCATGATAACAATTCTATACCCAATATGAAAAATATCATCAGTGTTAAGCTCTTACATTAAATAATTTATGTTTCCCATAATTGAAGTAATAATTGTTGGCTCAATTCCTTACACTCATCAAAATTAGAATTCATAGGAAGAATTATCAATGATGAATAATTTTCTTTTAACTTCCCGACCCGAAGGGAGGAAGTTATTGTAATGACCCCGAAAATGAAATGTTGAATTTCGACGATTTGTCCACGTTTCGTGACCTCTAGAGTCATCCTAAAACGTTTCTGAAGAAATGTATGTGTGTGTGTGTGTGTTTTTCTTCTTTTTTTTTCTTTTCGAGGTCTTGGGCCAAATGTACCTAACCGCACGATAGTGGATAGTAATATGACGGTTACTGCCACCCTGTGTGGGGCCCTCACCCACTAAACCACTTGACCCCGGAAATTCGTCGACCTTACTTTCCCTCGCGGCACCACCGTTATGTATTACTTCGCGAGGGAGGTCTCAGATATTCGCTCTTCCTCATTTTCCACCTAATGTACGTCCCCCTACCCTACTAAGATGTTGTGCGTGGGTAGGAGGTTCCAATAGGTTCTCCGTCTATCCTGCAGCTCTGCGCTAGCGTTCCTCTCTTCTGAGCTCCTTCATGACTTCTGCCGCGAAGTTGCTCGTTGCGTTCCAAGCTGCCTGCGATGATAGCATAGCTTCCACCAGATTCTCAGGCAAGACTTCCCTTTCCAGGGCTGATTTCCAAGTACGCCGGCTTTCGCTGAAACGGGGGCATTTGAAAAACACATGTTGCGAATCTTCGTCATCTCCTGTGCAGACCGGGCACTTCGGGGAGTCCTCATGTTTGAATTTATCAAGATAAGCCCGAAAGCACCCATGTCCCGACAGCATCTGTGTGAGATAATAATTGACATCTCCATGATTGCGATTCAGCCAGATATCCACCCGTGGGATCAGGCGATAAGTCCATCTCCCGTTGGTAGATAAGTCCCAATTTAGTTGGCATCGTTGCAGACCCTTACGCCTCTTTCCCGTGCTGAGTTCTATTGCGCTCAGTGCTTCCGATTTCCTTCGTCGATACAGAGATCTCCGTTCCGCGGCCAGAACTTCTATAGGTAGCATCCCGGCGATGAAGCACACTGCGTCCTCGGACATCGTACGGTATGCACTCGCAACTCGCAGAGCACTGAGTCGGTAGACTGGTGCAACCTTCCGCCGTGATTCCTGCAACTGTAGTGCATCAACCCAAATGGCAATACCGTACGTGAGCACCGACGTGATCACCGACGACAGTAATGCTCGTCTCCTCTGCTTTGGACCACCTATATTCGGCATAAGGCGCGACAAGGTGACTCTTACTCCAGAGGCCTTGGCAGCCCCGTGCTCTGCTTGCTGTTTGAAATTCAGTCGAGCGTCGATCATCACTCCTAAATACCGAATGAACGGCTGGGAAGTGAGTTCATAGTCCCCGACTTGCAGCGTTAAAGTCTCAACTTGTTTCCTGCTTGTGATCAGCACGGCCTCCGTTTTGTGCTCCGCCAACTGCAGGCCTACGGTGTCCATCCAGCGACGAATCACTCTGAAGGTCATGTCGAAAACAAGTTGAATATCCTCTAGATGTTTCCCCAGAATGACTACGGCTACATCATCCGCAAATGCCACGAGATTCACATCGCGTGGCAGAGTCAGTTTCAGGAGCCCATCGTACATGATGTTCCACAAGAGAGGACCCAACACTGAGCCCTGAGGCACCCCTCCAGTGACTCTGTACTCTTTGGGTCCACACTCCGTATCGTATTTGAGAACTCTTTCAGTGAAATAGCTGTCTACCATCTTCCGCAGGTATTCAGGAACTTTGAACTCTACTAGTGCCTTCATGATGTAGTCCCACCTGACTGAATTGAAGGCGTTCTTGATGTCCAATGTCGCCACTAGGCAGTACTTCCTTGAGCCCCCGAGCCATCTCGTCCCTGAGATCGCTTCCCTGGCGGTGTTGACGACAAGGTTGAGGGCATCGAGCGTGGATCGGCCTCTCCGAAAACCGTACTGGTTTTCGGCTAACAACGGTTCGATAGCTGCTTCTATTCTCCTATGGACGATGCGTTCGAGGATCTTGCCTGCAGTGTCGAGCATACAGAGGGGACGGTATGATGACGGTTCGTCCGACGGCTTTTTCCCCTTCGGGAGCAACACAAGCCTCTGCTGCTTCCACTTGGCAGGGGAGGCGCCCTCCATGAGGCACTCGTTGTACCCGTCTAAGAACAGTCCCGGCTTCGCGCGGATGGCTGATTTCAGCGCAGCATTGGGAACTCCATCCAGCCCAGGAGCCTTGGTGTTGCCCACTCTACTGCATCCCTCCATCAATTCTTCCTCGTTTATTAGGGGAACCATCACATCTTCTCTTCGATCAACAGTACGATGCAGCTCTGGCTGTTCCGGGAACAGCACCGTCACAATTTTCTTCATGAGTTCCGGACACATCGGCGATCTCCTCGCTGCGTTGCACTCCTTCCGCAAGACGGCGATGGTTGTGTTCCACCAGTAAACTGGTGGGCGCAGATTGCTGGCCTGTTTCCTGGGCATCGTAGCATCGCAGGCTTCGGTCACTCTCCTCATGATATCATCTGTCTTCTCTTTAGCGCTTCCCCCACTGATTGGACAGTCGTCGAAGGCAACCAGGAATGAGCTCGGATCAAATGTGCTTNCATCTGTGTGAGATAATAATTGACATCTCCATGATTGCGATTCAGCCAGATATCCACCCGTGGGATCAGGCGATAAGTCCATCTCCCGTTGGTAGATAAGTCCCAATTTAGTTGGCATCGTTGCAGACCCTTACGCCTCTTTCNGATCACTAGCAGTGTAGATGTCGGTTACCTTCCATGAGTAGTTTCCTTTTGCGAGGGCGCTGCTCACGTAGGTGAGATCCACAATTGAGCTCCTCTCTCCCCTCACGAACGTCGTTTCATTGCCACTGTTCAGCAATACCACATCCAGCGAGGACATTGCTTCCAGTACAGNAAGATAAGCCCGAAAGCACCCATGTCCCGACAGCATCTGTGTGAGATAATAATTGACATCTCCATGATTGCGATTCAGCCAGATATCCACCCGTGGGATCAGGCGATAAGTCCATCTCCCGTTGGTAGATAAGTCCCAATTTAGTTGGCATCGTTGCAGACCCTTACGCCTCTTTCCCGTGCTGAGTTCTATTGCGCTCAGTGCTTCCGATTTCCTTCGTCGATACAGAGATCTCCGTTCCGCGGCCAGAACTTCTATAGGTAGCATCCCGGCGATGAAGCACACTGCGTCCTCGGACATCGTACGGTATGCACTCGCAACTCGCAGAGCACTGNTTTGTGTTCGTCTCTTTACTTCCCCAGTCGACTGCCCAAGCATTGAAGTCGCCGGCGATTGCCACGGGAAACTGCTGCTTCGCGTCCTCGGTCAGTCTGTGCAGGAAGTCTGTGAACTCGCCAAACGTCAGGCTCAGTGGAGAGTAACAGCAAAAGTGGATTCCTTCCATCTTAATTACCACAAAACCAGTCTCCTCAGTATTCGCAACACTCTGGAATGGAAACTTGCCACAAGACCAGATAGCGGCCTTGCGACTTTTATCCGTCTCCCAGAGTTGGCTGTCCAGGTGTCTGTATGGCTCCGAGATAATTACCAGATCTATCTTCAGCTCCCGCACCGTCTGCATAAGCAGATCGTGTGCGGCCTCGCAATGGTTGAGGTTGAGCTGTAGTATCCGCATTACCGTTTGTTGTTCATCCTCTGGAGTGCTTCCCTGAAGACAGGGCATCTGCTGTTACCAGCGATATGAGCACAATTCTTCGTTCGGTCTCTCTCGGAGCACAAGGCACAACGAGCTTCCTTCTCACAGGCAGCAGCTTTGTGGCCAGCTTCTCCACACTTTGTAAAGAGCTTTGCTCGGTCCACTTCACTCTTGCACCTGATGGCGAGGTGTCCATAGTGCCAGGACTTGAAGCACTTGACCAGCCTATTCACACTTCGGATCCGGCAGTTGACCCATCCTATGCGAATCTTACCTCGTTCGCCCAAGACATTCTTCGCGACCGTTGCCGCCACCGTCATCGATGCCGTCTGGGTACCTCCAAAGTCCTTCCGCAAGGACCTGACGTCGTCCAGGGGAATTTGGCAATCCACCCCAGCTGCGAGTTGCAGGCCCTTGAGCACCTCTTCCTTCGTGGTCAGCTCATCAAGATCCTTGATCTCGAGGTCTTCTTGTGGTCCTTTACTAAGGACATCAGCATCATCTCCTAGGAGTTCAGCTATTGCTTTACGTAAGCCCTCAGCTTGGTCCTCTTTGTCCTTTGCCACGATGATCAGCATATCTCCAGTGGTCGTTCTGCGGATCTTGTCAACGCAATCACGAGCCTGCTCAGAGGGTATCTGCTGCTTCACTACTTTGAGCATCTCTGAGTACTGCTGTTTATCCTTTGGGCGAACAATCAGTGCGTTTGGCCTCGCTGCTGATTTCCCCTGTTTTTTCTGCCTCTCCTTCTTTTTCGGCGGCTTCTCTGGCAGCCTCAGTTGCTGCCGCTCTCTTCTACTTTTGACCTACTCCCAGTTCGAGGACTTTGCAGGTGGATTTTCCCTCTTGCTCCGGGCGTGAGCGGCCTTCCGCTCTTCCCTTTTCTTCTTCTTGAGGTCCCTGGTGTCCGTCGGTGGTGATTCTCGCGACTTCCGTTTCGTCCTGGAAGCCTTGGTCGTATCAGAGAGAGCCGAACTCTCATCTTCAAGCTCAGAAGCCATCGTCGTCGCGGTGCCTTCAGAAAGCGTTCACGTTCTCCCTAAGAATAAGGGTACCGACGTCACTGGCAAAGGCCTAGTCTGCCCTGTTTGCCCGCCTAGCTGCCTGAGCCGTTTGGCAGAGGCGCTGATAGAGTTCACCATTTCTCGACAGTGAGCGTTGATGCTCCTCTTCTCCTTCATGTAGGTGATCAGGTCGGCTATGAGCTGTTCATGCCGATCCCACATCTTCTTCAATGTGACCTCATCAGTTGGCCCGGTTTTTTGAGCCACGTTGTTCTGCTTCTTATCTTCGTTTTGAGTGCTTAGTTTATTATCCATCATGTTCCCACGAGTACCTAGGGAAGTATAACAGTCCACTCCGAACAGAGCCCCGGCTGTTGGAGTAAGCCCACTGAATACACCTGGGGTGGGACCTGGTGCCCCAGGGACCACCGTTTGCGACGCCAACTACCCCTGGCGCCTTCCAGAACTCGGCACGGAGAACACCTTGACATTGGGGGGAGGCTGTTGTAGGGAGCCCACCCTGCACGCCTCTTTTGGAGTTGGGCTTCTCTCCCAAGATGTCCTGAGAAGGACAGACCTCGGTTTGAACTGCTTCTTGGTTTGGGTACATCCCTTAAGCCCCTTCACCGTCGACAAGGTCCTGCAGTTCGTAGGAGGTGTGCGTGCGTGCGTGTGTGTGCGTGTGTGTGTGTGTGTGTGTGTGAAATTTTGTCCAACGATTTCTCCGGAACGAACGAACCGATTCAACTTTTTTAGTGTGTGTGTGTGTGTGTGAAATTTTGTCCAACGATTTCTCCGGAACAAACGAACCGATTCAACTTTTTTTTTGATCGATGCGTCTTGATGTAACTTAGAACTGATTAGATTATGGAAATGATTGCCTCAGGGGTTTTCCAGTTATCTTCATAAAACATATGAGAAAATGTCAAACAACGTTACTTTTACTGAAATTCGATGATTTCATCTGAAATAACGATGGAATTTGAATCAATTTCATGTAATCGCTGCGTCATCATGTATCTTGAGTGTAATTGGATTTTGAGCGACGTCTCCTCAGTGGTTTTTTAGTTATTTCAATAAAACTTTCGAATTTTGCTATTTGAAAAAAAGGGAAAATTGGAGAAAAGGTTGGGGAATCTTGGAGTGAGTCAACTTCGAAGTAGAAAACTTTTCAAGTAGATGAACTTTGGAGTTGAGAAAATTTTGAAGTAGGTTCAACTTTGATGTGGACAAAAATTTTCAAGGGGATTTAACTTTTGATTGGATAATTGGGAAATTTTGAGTGGGTTGCCTTCAGAATTGAAACATTTTGAAGTGAGGACATTCTCATTTCTTTTGTTGCAATTCGACCTCTGGAACGTTGATTTCGCTTTTCAATGAAAGATTACACTATTCTATAATTCGATTTTATGTGGATGCCAAGTAAAATCGTCTTAGCCGTTTTGGAGTTATCAAGATGGAAATTTCAAAATTTGTGTTTTTTGTTCTAATGAACAGACAAATGAGAATCGGTCGGGAAGTTATTGGTTCGACCCGTAATGGGTCACATCCAATTCTACCCACCCCTACCGGTCACACCGCAAAGACTGAGCGCGCGAAACGCGCGAGCGCGCTGATTTTTGTTTTTTGAATTTATTTCTTCTCGTTACACTCAACGACTCAACTGGAGTTGTTTCATACTACTTTAAGCCATCGTTCAATGAATGCAGAACACTTCTTTTAGTTATTGTGGGAAAACCAATTTTGAAAAAATTAGAAAATTCTAAAAATTGATCCATTAATTGAATTTTATTAGGTGTACAAATTAATAAGGTGCTTTTTTTTCACGAAAATCAGAGTTTATTATAAAAAAAAAGGACATTTAACGGTCGAAATATTCCCCATTATTTTCAATGACTTTACTCCACCTCACTGGCAACTGACGAATTACTTCACGAAAGAAACCTGGCGGTTTTGAATCAATGAATAAATTCATCGATGCTTTTTCGGATCTCGTCGATTGTTTTGAAGTGCTCATCAGCTAGGTGGTGTTGAAGAGATCGAAATAGGTGGTAGTCGGGTGGGGCGAGATCAGGCGAGTAAGCCGCGTGAGGGAGAACCTCCCATCCTAATTCACAGATAATATCCTTAGTCGCTTTGGCGACATGCGGTCGAGCGTTTTCATGTTGGAGAATCACTTGTCTACTTCCGCTGCCAGTATATGGCCTTTTTTGTTCCAATGCATCATTCAAATGAATAAGCTGTTGTTGATAAACCTTCGCAGTAACAGTTTGGCCAGGTTTAAGTAGTTCATAATATATCACACCCTTCATATCCCACCACATACTCAGCATCACTTTTCTTGCATAGACATTGGGTTTCGGAGTCAACGTCGATGGCTCGACAGGATTCACCCAAGATTCTTTGTGTTTAGGGTTGTCGTATAACACCCACTTTTTATCAGCCGTAATGATTTTGTATAAGAAATTTCTTCTTTTAAATCGAGTGAACAGAGATAGCGCCGTCTCCAGTCGTCGCTCCTTATTTTCGGGGCTCAGATCATGAGTAACCCATCTACCCTCCTTTTGAATTTTGCCAAGTTGATGTAGGCGATGAGAAATACATTGTTGAGTCACTCCGAGTTGTGGTGCAAGCTCTGTTTGGCCTTGAGCAGCCAAGAGTTGTTCGAGTTTTTCATCGCCAAATTTTTGCGGTTGACCCGGCCGTTCTCGATCCGAAAGATCGAAATCTCCGTCTCTAAACCTCTGATACCACTTTTTACACGTTTTATGTGTTGCAGCGTTTTTTCCAAGAGCACTAGAAATCATTTGAGTAGCCTCGGCAGCATTTTTCTTTAATTGAAATGCCAAAAGAATGCAGTGCCTCAAATGTTGCTTATCGACAGACATCGTGTTTACTACTATTTTTTAAGGTTATGTAAGAAGTATTTACTGCTTCGGTAACTGAATACTACAAACATACAAAATATTGAAATATTAAATTTTTGAACTCAATTATAAACCGCCAAATATAGCGGCACCTTATTAATTTGTACACCTAATAATTAATGCCGATGGATGTGACCCAAGTATAACTACATTCAAAAAAAAAAAAGATTAAATTCCATTGATTTAATAGCGAGCAATTGAAAACTTATTCAGTAATAGCAAATAAACCCTTCCACTTATGGAAAATTTTAATACAAAAACCTAACGAATTATGGATCTTGTGACAAGGTGAATTGAACCCCCGTCCGACATTTCCCGCTCAATATTTCGCGCCACCGTTGGTCACCTGGCACTTGCCCCGACAATCCCGGTGCCAGCACGTGTTGTGTTAGAAATTAAGTTATAATTAAACGCCGTATTACTTGCTTGAAAAAATTGGAATGTTATTGTGAATTAGAGTGATTTGTCCCTACACGAAGAGAAATACTGAGTAAAAATTACAGAACAATTCACGTAATCCACAATGGGAAATCGTTTTCCGCCAATTTTTATAGGAATGGTAGAGAAGAAATCTAAAACATTGAGTGAATTTTTAGGTTTATCACCGAACAAAGTACGAAATTGTCACGTAATTTTTACCGAAGAAGTAAAATCTTACAGAAACTTCTCGGNTGAATAAATTCATCGATGCTTTTTCGGATCTCGTCGATTGTTTTGAAGTGCTCATCAGCTAGGTGGTGTTGAAGAGATCGAAATAGGTGGTAGTCGGGTGGGGCGAGATCAGGCGAGTAAGCCGCGTGAGGGAGAACCTCCCATCCTAATTCACAGATAATATCCTTAGTCGCTTTGGCGACATGCGGTCGAGCGTTTTCATGTTGGAGAATCACTTGTCTACTTCCGCTGCCAGTATATGGCCTTTTTTGTTCCAATGCATCATTCAAATGAATAAGCTGTTGTTGATAAACCTTCGCAGTAACAGTTTGGCCAGGTTTAAGTAGTTCATAATATATCACACCCTTCATATCCCACCACATACTCAGCATCACTTTTCTTGCATAGACATTGGGTTTCGGAGTCAACGTCGATGGCTCGACAGGATTCACCCAAGATTCTTTGTGTTTAGGGTTGTCGTATAACACCCACTTTTTATCAGCCGTAATGATTTTGTATAAGAAATTTCTTCTTTTAAATCGAGTGAACAGAGATAGCGCCGTCTCCAGTCGTCGCTCCTTATTTTCGGGGCTCAGATCATGAGTAACCCATCTACCCTCCTTTTGAATTTTGCCAAGTTGATGTAGGCGATGAGAAATACATTGTTGAGTCACTCCGAGTTGTGGTGCAAGCTCTGTTTGGCCTTGAGCAGCCAAGAGTTGTTCGAGTTTTTCATCGCCAAATTTTTGCGGTTGACCCGGCCGTTCTCGATCCGAAAGATCGAAATCTCCGTCTCTAAACCTCTGATACCACTTTTTACACGTTTTATGTGTTGCAGCGTTTTTTCCAAGAGCACTAGAAATCATTTGAGTAGCCTCGGCAGCATTTTTCTTTAATTGAAATGCCAAAAGAATGCAGTGCCTCAAATGTTGCTTATCGACAGACATCGTGTTTACTACTATTTTTTAAGGTTATGTAAGAAGTATTTACTGCTTCGGTAACTGAATACTACAAACATACAAAATATTGAAATATTAAATTTTTGAACTCAATTATAAACCGCCAAATATAGCGGCACCTTATTAATTTGTACACCTAATAATTAATGCCGATGGATGTGACCCAAGTATAACTACATTCAAAAAAAAAAAAGATTAAATTCCATTGATTTAATAGCGAGCAATTGAAAACTTATTCAGTAATAGCAAATAAACCCTTCCACTTATGGAAAATTTTAATACAAAAACCTAACGAATTATGGATCTTGTGACAAGGTGAATTGAACCCCCGTCCGACATTTCCCGCTCAATATTTCGCGCCACCGTTGGTCACCTGGCACTTGCCCCGACAATCCCGGTGCCAGCACGTGTTGTGTTAGAAATTAAGTTATAATTAAACGCCGTATTACTTGCTTGAAAAAATTGGAATGTTATTGTGAATTAGAGTGATTTGTCCCTACACGAAGAGAAATACTGAGTAAAAATTACAGAACAATTCACGTAATCCACAATGGGAAATCGTTTTCCGCCAATTTTTATAGGAATGGTAGAGAAGAAATCTAAAACATTGAGTGAATTTTTAGGTTTATCACCGAACAAAGTACGAAATTGTCACGTAATTTTTACCGAAGAAGTAAAATCTTACAGAAACTTCTCGGCTTATTATACCTCCAAAATGAAAAATTCTTGAACGTTCAACAATTTTTATGAAGCTGGTGAGTTATTTCTACGTTCCCTTTCGTAAAATTTCTCAATCCTTGGAGAAAAATTACGGAACGACTTGTTGGCCCCACAACGGTGAGTCATCAGACGTGGTGAATTTTTACGGAACAAATTTCCGTTCCGACTGATACTTTTTACAAAGAATTGGACGAAAATTGGTCAATTTTTTTTTGACATGTGAAATGTATTGCCTTTCAAACTTCATCATTCTCTGTGGCCTAGCATAGCTATCACATACATGTATAAAATATTATATTGTATGTATCATGTATATACATGTATAGTATAAAATTTGAAAATTGGAATTTCAATTGTATTTTTGAAAAAAAAAATATATATATAATATTATTTATTTTATATTCATATACAGGGTGTTCCAAAAGTAGAGGTATTCCTTGAAATGGAGGATTAAGGATTGAATTCTGGATCGAAAAATCCAATGAAATTTTTCGATCCGAAGCTTCATTAAACAGATATTGATAAATGAAGTTCGGCCAATCAGAGGGCAGGGAAACAGAGCCCCGTGTCAGTGTGTCGGCTGTGGAGTGTATTGGTGGGCGCAGCAGTTGAGCTCGCTGGCTCTCCACTCTTCTGCCGTTGACGTGGGAAAGGAGGAGCACTAGCAGCTCTCAATTCCGCGCGGCTATAATTTTTTATCCTCTCCCGCACCGAATTTTTTCATCTTCGGATTGACACAAAAAGATGATATTGCGCTCTATCGATTCGGCAATGAATTTTCCATTGATTGAGGGCAACAACATGTCTTTTTGTTGAAAGGCGAGATGAATATGAGCAACTGACACGAACCTCTCTAACTCTGCCCTCTGATTGGCCACACTTCATTTATCAATAACTTTTGAATGAGGCTTTGGATCGAAAAACTTCATTGGACTTTTCAATCTAGAATTCAGCCCTCAACCATCCATTTCAGGGAACACCTTCACTTTTGGGGCACCCCGTATATATTATTATACAGGGTGTATCTTTATTGGTGGAAAACCTGCCGTCCAAAAAAATATATTTATTTAGCCGATTTTTGTATAATTAATAATTAATATCGGCCAATGAGAGGGTCGGGTTATGGCGTGCGTATGTAGTTTTCGGGTTCAAATGGATTTATGTACAAGAGATGTAAACGTAACAAGATGATTTGTACGGGAAATCTATGGAAGGGAAATGAATTTCATTTTGAAAGGAAGAAAAAATTATAAGATTCATGAATCTAGCCGAGGGACTTCTGACATACTGTTTGAAAGAGGTTTCAATCCCATAAGGCATCGGGTCCACACAAATTGCTGAGAATTTGTCTACCATGTATCGGGGAAATTAAAATAAAATTACTCATAAACTGACGACAAGAGTCATTGATAACCCCCCCTCCCCCCCACCCTGTATCGGCAAATTATCAACAGAATTAGATTAATTTTTTTTCATTTTCTGCAAAAATTTCCCGATTTCTATGAAAATTTCAGAATTTCACTCGATATGATTTTTTCTTTAATTGATGAGCAAAAATTTGAGGTAAAATTTGCAGGAACTTGGTGATAATGAGTCGGTAAAATTTGCTGTTACTTAGACGATAATTTTTTTTTCCATCTATTATTCACGTTGTGACGAAAGGGCTTCGTTTTAGTCCTCTATTAGACGTATGGGAAACAAATAAAATAATCCGGAAAACGCTCACATGCACCGATCGTACATTTCGAGGTTAGATCTAGTTTATAAGGAATGAGTGAGCTGATGAGTGTCCACGAGGAGTCCTGACTCACCAGAGACACTAGATCATCAGCCACCGGAGAGGACTGTCTACAGGCCTGGGGAATGAGTCACAACGTCCTGGAACCAGGAAGAACACCAACCGAAAACATCACATCGTCACGTCATTCACACCTGTCATAATATCATCCCGCGGGGTAATTCAGATCTCCTGCTGACCCAAAAGAATAGCTCACGAGGGCGCAGTACGTTCCGGAGCACACCTAACCACACACAAACCGTTATCAATATGTGTAATCCCTGAAACCCATTTACAAGGCAATCCTCCACGCCGGTAAGACGTCATGGACCACTTGACTCAGGAGATGCACACCTAGAAGAATAGACGGCGCCACTGGATAGCACGAAGCCGGCGAAATATGCAAATGAGGCCAGGATTGGCCAATAATTCAAATATAGGGCCCATGTCAAGGCTCGAGAGAAATGGAAAAAGACATCCGAGAAAAGAGAGGGCAATTATCATTTCCGCCTTCTTTCTCATCACTTCCATCTCTGCTGTCAATCGCTTTGCATCGCTTTACGTTTCTCTAATTTTCGTATCTATTGTGTGGGTCCAATTAAGAAGCTTTTCGTGCAAACTCGACAATGGAGATGGAAACATGGTTCTCCGGACCTTATCTGGAGGTTTTTGAGGCGACTGAGTGCAATTTCGACGCCAAATACAGGCGGCGAATATCCAGGCGAATATTCTATTCATCGGGCGAACATGTGGTGAGGGACAGAATCGAGGCGTTATATTGAGTCAGGACGAATGAGTAGAGTGAGTGTGCACATATCCAATATTGTCATTGGTGCGACGGGGTCATTAGTGAGTATGAGAGCATTCCAAAATCCAATCAGCTGTAAGTTACGTGAAGACGCTTCGATTGCGTCATTGATGACCTTGATAGCATCATCTGTTTGCGACAAGTGGTTGAAAATGGTTCAGAATCATTGTAAAAACCGTGGAACGTGAAGATACGATGAAAAATAGATTTTTAATTTCTGGAGTGATTTCCCCAGCTCGTGAAGTTAGATCCGAGAGAATGAAATTATCCGATACATTGAAATTTATCGGAAAATTTGAGGATTATTTATCCACAAATTGGTGAAAGAATTGGTATCGGTATGTCGACAAGTGGATCGAGAATAGGAGTGATAACCAGAAAAATTCTAAGTAGGTTATCGAGACTAGTTAGTCCAACTAACCAGCGCAAATAGGTGAAAAATTTTCGGATTTTAAATATCTGTAATTCTTCCGATAAAACATCTCTTCGTTATGTTGATAAAATAAGGGATAATCTTGACCTTATTTGATTTGTAGAGCGAAAGAACGCTCAGTCGAAGATTCGATATTATGCGGTTCGCGAGGCCTGATCAGTTCTCCGCTGACATACTTTTTCAGTATGTGAATAGGTTTTCGTAGTCCATTTTTCTATCTGAATTCCATCAGGAGGTTCTAGAGGAGTATTTGGAAAATTTATAGGACCCTGAAAGTGGTCTAACAACCGGAAAAGTGAGGGCAATTGTCGGAATTGAAGATTCGACATTTGGCGGCTGGAGAAATCTGATCAGTTCTTCGCTGATATTTTTTTTTTGAGGTGTGAATATGTTTTTGTTGTCGATTTTCTGATTGGAATTTCATCAGACGGTTCTAAAGGAGTGGCTGAAAAATTTATAGAATCCTGGAAGTGGTCCAACAACCGGAAAAGTAAGGGCAAGTGTCTGATTGCAATATTCGACATTATGCAGCTCAAGAAACTCGATCGGTTTTACGGTGATATTTTTCTTCTATGAGAAAATTGGTTGAGAGGTTGAGAAGAATGATTCTGCAGCGATTCATGCACTGATGATATTAATTAATCGTAATTATCTTCCAGCTATACGCCTGACAAACAATATTTAATTACCAGATAATTATTTCATTCTAAATTATAAAGTCATGTATCTGAATCTTCCCAAATGATTCAATAACTACGTGAATAATAGATGGAGAAAAAAAATTATCGTCTAAGTAACAGGAAATTTTAACGACTCACGATCACCAAATGTTCCTCCAAATTTTACCTCAAATTTTTGCTCATCAATTAAAAAAAAAATTATATCGACTGAAATTCTGAAATTTACATAGAAATCGGAGAAATTTTTGCAGAAAATGAAAAAAAAAAAAACCTAATTCTGTTGATAATTTGCTGATACAGGGTGGGGGGGTTATCAATGACTCTTGTCGTCAGTTTATGAGTAATTGTATTTCAATTTCCCCGATACATGGTAGACAAATTCTCAGCAATTTGTGGACACGATGCCTTATGGGATTGAAACCACTTTCAAACAGTATGTCAGAAGTCCCTCGGCTACATTCATGAATCTCATAATTTTTTCTTCCTTTCAAAATGAAATTCATTTCACTTCCATAGATTTCCCGTACAAATTATCTTGTTCCGTTTACCTCTCTTGCAGATAAATTCAATTGAACCCGAAAACTGCATACGCGCGCCATCTCGCAGCTCACTTCATCATGTCCGCCTTCACCCGAAATCGACGAGAGAACAGCGACTCAACAGTTCCCACACTTCTTCCAGCGTGACTCTAACGCAGTATTGCCGTTCATTCTTCGAACTCCCCCACTCACTACTGCGCGCCATAACCCGACCCTCTTATTGGCCCACATTAATTATTAATTATACAAAAATCGGCTAAATAAATTTTTTTTTGCTTCCGAATGGAAGCTTTGTAATGGTCTGATGTTCACATTCTCTAATTTTTATTGGAAATGATGTAGAATGGTCTGAAACGTAAAAATACGAAGTTTGGCGACCATGTCTGTATGCGAATATGTCCACCGCCACCTTCCCGATGATCAATTTTTGGAAAATTAAGAAATTTTGTCACATTACAGGTCTGATGAGGACTAACTCTGTGCACAATTTCAGCCCGATCGGTCAAGAAGTTTTTGACATAATGCGATTCGTTTTTAAATCGTTTTTCACGAATATCTTTAAAATTATTAGACTGATTTAGATTTTTTTTCTTTCAAAATATTCGTCTCGATATCCTCTACCTATATCAACAAAAACATATATACCCGTCCATACAAAGTTTTTGAGATATTTCCCCTTTTCTGTTTTTTCATTAAAATCCTTGTACGCGCGCTAACGTGTGCAAAAATTGAGATATCAACTTAAAATCTGGACACAATCTTCCTGTCGTGATAACAAAGGTTCTTATTGAAGAACCTCAATCACACTATTAGTTTCGGAGATATTCAACTTTTTCTGAAAATCTATTATATTGAATATCTTTAAAACTTCGCAATCGAGTCCACTTTTTTTTCAAAATATTCGTCTTGATGTCCTCTACCTAGATCAATTAAAACATATATACCCGTCCATAAAAAGTGTTCAAGATATTCCCCTTTTTTGCTTCCGAATGGAAGCATTGTATTCCTCCGAATTTAAGTTTCTAGTTTTCTTCGTGAAGATGATTAATTTGGGGGTCAGGAGTCCGAATCTGATGTTTTTAGACCCTGTCCGTATGTATGTATGTATGTGCGTGTGTATGTGACCGATTCAGTTTTTTCACGATAACTTGAAAAATAATCATATGAATCAATCGAATCTGGACTAGAAATATGCGTTTTTATGTTATACAGACCGAGTTCGAAGATGGGATCGACTGCGCTTTTAGTTTTTGAATTATTCTCAAAAATTTGGCCCAAGGTTGGTCCAATGTTGGTGCAAGGTTGACGCAATGTTGGCGCAATGTTGGCACAAGGTTGGCACAAGGTGGGGGCAAGGTAGGCCCTTATGGGGGTCTTATGGGAGTCTTATGGGAGTTTTATGGGGGTCTTATGGGGTTTTACTAGGATCTTATGGGGGGGGTTGCTAGGGAGGATTTCAAGGGGAGGTTGCTAGGGGGGGGGGTTGTTATGGGAGGTTGCTAGGGAGATTGCTATGGGTAGCGTCCCCTGACCTTTCAGCGACGCCTAAATATGAGGATTTTATGAGAGTATTATGGGGGTCATAGGAGTGATAAGGATGATAAGGGTAATGAGGGTCTTATGGGGACGTATATCATCAGTTAATGGCAAAGTGCAATGAAAAGGTAATATCCGTTCGGAAGCATATTGCTAATTCATTAGCAAAAATAGGCACCATAATTGACACAATTGAAAGCAATTGCTCACTTGTTTGTCTTTTCATTAAAATCCTTGTTTTTTTAAAGAATTGGTGTAGATTCATTCGGAAGCTTACTACCAACGAAATTGGTAGAAAGGAAAAAAAGAAACACAGTTATAATACATACAGATATCAAAAAGCCAAAAAGTCTCGAACCCCTGCTTGTTATGAATTTTTGCTGTATTTAGAAGGTCATTTTACGTTGGGGGATGGGAGGTTTTCTACCAATAAAGATACAGCCTTTATACAGGGTGACGTCAGCACCTTGTTTACAAATTGTGAGGAAATATGGAATAGAAAATCAGTAATTCAATAGCATAAGAATTATAAAATTACGATAATAAATTTTTGAATCGTGAACGTTGGACTTTTTCAATGATTCTGCCAATAACACCGGGGTAGACTCCCGCCATGCTGTCATGATTAAAAATGGCGATGCTACGACAATTATGGCGGTATTTACTGCGATGATTTCAGCGACATTATGCGCGATAGTTGGAACACCATTATGTGCGACAGGTGAGCAATGTTCATTGCAGCCATGAACCGATAATTTTATCAATATGAAGAGCGATATTAACTATCATATCAAGTCCCATTGGTAACTGCGTCATCGTTCCCAATCATGGCGGTAATTAATCGCAATGTAATTGGCTGAAGTATTGAAAAATTCTAATGTTCACCATTTGAAAATCTATTATCGGAATTTACTAATTTTTGTACCATTGAATTCCCGATTTTTTACTCTATATTTGCCTAAAATGTGTAAACAAGGTGCTGACGACGCCCTGTATATTGTATATATTTATTAAATTCTGTTTCTATTTTCTATTTTTATTTTCATATATTATTTAATGATGTCCTTCATATGATAAGCTAAGCTATGCCGTGAAAAACGATGACAAAAAACGTTACATGTTTTTTTTAAAGGGATTTTTATCGAATTTTTCTCTCCGTGCACACATTATTTCACTTCTCTGCTTTATTGCCATATTACATTCATCCTTTTCGTGCGTACAAAAGTAACCTGGCTATATCCCGTCCCTGATTCAATAATAAAAGGCAGTCAAGGATATTGGAATTGTCTTCAAGCCGGATATCGAGTTATATATATTAATTCTAGTAAAATCATCCCTTATTGTCACTTTCACTGAATTACCTTAATCCTCTTTTTAGGTCCTAGTTTTAGATAAATAATTTCCGATCACAACACACGCATACGGGCAGAGACTAAAAATTGTATTTTCAGACTTTTTGGATCATAATGGGTTGATATAACACAAAAAATATAAAGCTTATATTTGAACGATTACAAAGTTTCCATTCGGAAGCAAACGGAAAAAACCAAATATAGGTTTTCCAGTATAAGTTTTTCCTTCGGTGGGTATGTGTTTTCCCTTCCAGTATGGGTTTTTCCTTCACCCCCTCTCTACGTGATTTCCACTTGTATCCGTGTCTCTCACTCTTGGAAACGAAGGAAAAGGTTCTACTGAAAGGCCTATAAGTCCGTACGTTTGTACACTTTTTGATATTTTTCAATGACACATTCTGTCCCTCCCCGTCTCCTTATTAAAATCTCATCCGATACTGATTTTTTTGCTCAATTTTTTAAGAACGTATAGAAAAAAATTTTGAAACACAAATTGGGATTGCCATCAAGGCATCAGATCTGACACCTTCAAAAATCGGAAATTGGCAATCCGAATGGCTAACAGAATCATCCTAAAAAATTGTGAACGTTTCACACTTGAAGAAATGTTTCTCAAAACTAATTCCGCTGCGATTTCAGGTTTGCCCCTAGATGTTTTTTCGAATAATTCCCAAACCCCTGATCTCAACAGTTCACCTCAATCTGAGAAACATGTCCTCGAACGGAAATAAGGGCATTCCTCTGAATAAAGTAGTAGAGACGATGAATAATTTTGCTGACGTATCACTGGCTGAGTCGTGGGACAACGTTGGACTCTTGATTGAACCAACTGAATCAAAAAATGTCTCCCACATTCTTGTCACCAATGATTTGACCGAAAGAGTCATGAAGGAGGCGATTGACCTTAAAACTGACCTCATTGTCTCCTATCATCCGCCAATATTTGCACCATTGAAGAGTATCACAACGAGGACGTGGAAGGTAATTTTTAATCATTCTTGATTTTTTTGTCCATTCCATGCATATTGATAAATGCTCCTACCCTAGCATAAAAAGTCTTCTTTAAAAAATTACCGGTTCTTGTAAAGAAAATTATTGAGAATGGAAATTATTCGCCTTTGTTAGTCAAAGAACTTCTGAATGAAACATTTTTAACTTCCCGACCCAACGGAGGAAGTTATTGTAATTACTCCGAAAATCAAAATTGGAATTTTCATGATTTGTCGACGCTTTATGACCTCTAGAATTATCCTGACACATTTTTGCGTGTGTGTGTGTGCGTGTGTGTGTGTGTGTATTTTTTTATGTCTGTTAGGAAGAGGCATTTACGCATCCTCACTTGCGGGAGAGAATCCCAGGGATTTTCTCCGACCACTGTATGTCGGGCTCAGATCACAAGGATCAATACCGACTAAACTCCAATCAGACAAATTCACTAACCTTTTAATCCCCTCGCGGCACCACCGTTAAGTATTACTAAGCGAGGGAGGTCTCAGCTATTTGCTCTTCCACGCTGTTTGCATCTAATGTACGTCCACCTGTCCCGCGGAGATGATAGATGCGGGGAGAAGGTTCCAATCGATTTCTCACCTATGCCGCAGCCTTGCGTTTGCGTTCCTCATTTCTGAGCTTCTTCATGACTTCGGCTGCGAAGTTACTCGTTGGGTCCACGCCGCCTGTGATAACAGCAGAATTTCCATGAAGTTCTCAGGAAAGACCTGCCTCTCAAGTGTGGATTCCCAGGTATTCCGTAACTCGCTGAAGCGTGGGCATGTGAAAAAACGTGCTTCGCGTCCTCATGTACTCCTGTGCACGTCGGGCATCCTTATGTCTGTGTTTATGAAGATAAGCCCGGAAGCACCCATGTCCCGACGGCATCTGTGTGAGATACTAGTTGACCTCTCCATGATCACGATCCGACCAGACATCCACATTCGGAATCAGACGATGAATTCATCTCGCTTTCGTAGAATTATCCCACTTCAGTTGCCATGGCCTCAAGCTATTTCGCCTCTCTTCTGTTGCCAATTCTTCGGGGCTCAACGTTTTTGATCTCTTCCGCTGGTACAGGAATTTTCGCTTCTCAGCTAGTATCTCTATCGGTAACATTCCTGCGATGACACACACTGCATCCTCAGATACCGTTCGGTGTGCACTCGCGACTCTGAGGGCACTCAGCCGATAGACTGGTGCGATCCTACGCCGTGTTTCTTGCAACTGGAGTACGTCAGCCGAGATGGGAATGCCATACGTGAGCACTGACGTAACCACTGAAGACAGCAGCGCGTCTTCTTTGCTTGGGACCTCCGATGTTGGGCATGAGTCGTGAGAACGTGGATCTGATTCCAGACGCCATGGTACCGACATGTTTCTCTTGCTGCTTGAAGTTGAGTCGGGCATCGATCATCACCTCGAAGTCTCGGATGAACGGTTAGGAAGTAATTTCACAAGAGCCGACTTGCAGCGTGATAGTCTCGATTTTCTTCCTGCTAGTGATCAGCACGGCCTACGTCTTATGCTCCGCCAGCTCCAGGCCTACTGAGTCCATCCAGCGGCGGATTGTCTCGAACGTCATGTCGAAGATGAAGTTGATCTCCTCCAGGTATTTGCCCACGATGACTACGACTGCATCATCTGCAAATGCCACGAGTTTAGTTTCCCGTGGTAGTTCCAGCTTCAGTAGCCCATCATACATGATGTTCCACAACAAGGGACCCAATACCGAGCCTTGAGGTACACTTACGGTGACTCTATACTCCTCAGGACCATCCTCCGTGTCGTACTTCAAAATTCTTCCAGTGAAATAGTTACCGATCATTTTCCGCAAGTATTCCGGTACATTGAATTTCGTGAGAGCTTCCATTATACGGTCCCACCTGGCCGAGTTGAAAGCATTCTTGATGTCTAGTGTCGCTACTAGGCAATACTTCTGCGTGCCATTTAGCCATCTTTTTTCTGAGATCGCGTTCTTGGCGATGTCGACGACCAGGCCGATCGCATCCAGAGTAGACCGGCCTTTCCGGAACCCATATTGGTTATCCGCCAACAAGGGTTCAACTGCTGTTTCTATCCGTTGATGGACAATATGCTCGAGGATCGTGCCAGCGGTATCGAGCATGCAGAGCGGACGGTATGATGACGGGTCGTCAGGTGATTTTTTCCCTTTCGGGAGTAGTACCAATCTATGCTGCTTCCACATGCCAGGGAAGGTGCCCTCCCCTAGGCACTCGTTGTATACGTCCAAAAATATCTCCGGCATCGCATGGATAGCTGACTTTAGGGCGATGTTGGGGATTCCATCCAGACCAGGGGACTTGGTGTTACCCACCCTATTGCAGGCTTCCATTAACTCTTCTTTAGTGACTGGTAACAGCATTGTATCTTCTTCCTGTTCGCCAAAATGATGAAATTCTGGTTATTGCGGGAACAATACCGTGACGAGTTTTTTCATCAACACGGGACACATAGGCGACGGCATTGGTTGACTCTTAAGCATCGTCATCACCACTTTATAAGGTCTACCCCATGGATCACCTTCCACCTCATCAAGAAGCTCACTCCAAGATGACTTTTTACTGTACTTGATAGCTTTGATGAACTTCTGGCGTGCCTTCTTATACCTCATATGTAGCTTCTCGAAGTTCGGATTTTTACAGCCACGTTGAAATGATCTTCTAGCAGCATTACACTCCTTCCGCAGGGTGACGATGGTGTTATTCCACCAGTAGACCGGTGGATGCGCGTTTGTGGTCCGCTTCCTGGTCATGGTGGCATCACATGCTTCTTTTACTCGTTTAATGACGTTCCGTGCCTTCTCAGTAGCATTGCTGCCACTAATTGGGTGGTCGTCTAATGCTGCTGAAAAAGAGCTAGGCTCGAAGGTGTTCACTCTCCAGCCAATGCAATTTGTCTTCTTAATCGTTGAGGTGACTCTCTTGCGAGAACATGTTTCTCAGACTATCGCACGGTGGTCACTTGCGGTGTAGATGTCAGCTATTCTCCATGAACAGTTTCCCTTTGCAAGGCTGCTGCTCACGAAGGTCAGATCCACTATTGAGCTCGCCTCTGCCCTCGTGAAGGTTGGTTCATCGCCGCCGTTCAACAGGACTGCGCCGTTCAGCAAGACGATGACATGGCTTCCACTACAGCTTGCCCCTTGGTGTTCGTCTCTTTAATTCTCCAGTCGACTGCCCAAGCATTGAAGTCCCCGGCAATTGCCACAGAAAAGTGCTGCTTCGCATCCTCAGTCAGTCGATCTAGGAAGTCCCTGAATTCCTCGCTGGAAAGGCTCGGCGGGGCGTAACAGCTGTAGAAATGAATTCCATCAACTTTAGCCTTCACAATGCCATTTTCTGTACCATTACTGGTGGTTTGAAATGGCCGCTTGCCACAAGCCCAGATTACAGCCTTTGTGCTAGCATCAGTGACCCAGGGTTGAGCGCCCAGGTGACGATACGGCTCTGAGATGATAACGAGATCGAGCTTCAACTCCCGCGCCGTCTGCATAAGCAGGTCATGTGCGTCCTCACAATGATTGAAGTTGAGTTGGAGTACCTTCATCGTCGCTTATTGAGTACCTTCTGGAGTGCCTCCTTATACACTGGACATCTGTCGCTACCAGCGATGTGGGAATACTTCTCCATGTTACCTTTCTCACCACACAGGGCGCATCGAGACTTCTTTTTGCAGTCCGTAGCTTTGTGGCCTGTTTCTGAGCATTTAGAGCATTTAGTTTGGACTGATCTACTTCGCTTCTACATCTAGTGGCGAGATGTCCATAGTGCCAGCACTTGAATCACTTCACTGGTCTCTCGACTCTTCTAATACGGCAATTTACCCAGCCTATCTTGATTTTCTCGTGCTCTCCCAGGATCTTTTCCGCTGTAGTTTCCGCGAGCGTCACTGAGGCAGTTTGAGTTCCTCCATATGCCTCACGCAAGGACTTGATGGTATCTAGACTAATTTTGTGTTCCTCTTCCGCTGCTGCTTTCAGAGCTTCAAGGAGATCCTCCTTCGTCGTAGTTTCGTCGAGGTCTTTAATCTCGAGATCTGCATGTGGCACTTTACTGACTACCTTGGCCTCATCCCCGAGAAGATCGGCAATGGTTTTGTGTAGCTGAGGGGCTCCTCCGTCGGCTGACTTCCTGCTCATTATGATGAGCATATCACCGGTAGTTGTCCTGCGAATTTTGTCGACGCATACACGGGCCTGGTCTGTGGGGACGTCCCGCTTAACTCGGGTGAGAATCTCCGAGTACTTGCCCTTTTCCTTTGAACGGATAATCAACGCATCAGGTCTGAGCGCTGGTTTTCGGGGTGGCTTCTTTCCTTTTTCTTTCTTCTTCGTGACGTGCGGCTTCTGAGGCTGCTCTGCTAGGAGTCTCTCCCTTCTTCCCCCCTTCTTGGTTTTTACCTGTACCCAAACCGGTGGGTCACCAAGCTTTACCGCTGGAACTAGCTTGTTAGCTAACTCTTGCTCTTTCAGCTTCTTCGATTTTTGAGCTTCCGTCTCTGGGGAACCCTTCGAACGCTTCCTGCGTTGTGCCTTACGGATGTCTCGAGCATTTTGGACACGCTGCGAGGCATCTCCCGAGTCCTCTATCTCCGAATCCTTCACTGTTGTTTCGAAGTCCGTTCGTAAGCGCAGTAGTGGTGGCGCTAGTAACTGAGGAACCGGGCCATCGACAGCGCACTGAATTCGAGTGCGTGCTGTCTCCAGTCCCTTGAGCCTTTTAAAAGTGTTGCCAATTAAAGCCACCTTAGATTTAATTTCCTTGTGGACATTCAACTTAGTTTGGATAAACTCATGTACATCTGCGATGAGCTTAACCAGCCGTGCGTATGCTAAAGAGCACTTGGTCTCCTGATGAGTCTGTGACTCTACCCCACGTGTAGCATTTGAGGCAAAGTGGTCCATCTTGGAAGAAAGTGATGATTGGCTCCTCCCACAATCCATGGAGCCGGCATCAGCCACCGAGGCTTTCACTTGATCGGAACTGATGGCGGTATTTTCCTTCTCAGAGGTACTCGCATGGGAACTTTGTATTTTCTCATCACTCATCATTTTTTCTCCGGACTGTTGAAGGGAGCCCACCCTTTGTTCTAGGCTGGTATAGGGAGCCCACCCTGCACGCCTCTTTTGGTCCGCGGAAGCTATTTTATTCCCCTCCAGTCTGCTGGGTCAGCAAGCTGACCCAGTTAGGACTTCCCCTATCCGCCACCTGGAGATGTGCTGCTGTAGAAGTTGGACTTCTCCACCAAGGTGCCCTGGGAAGGACAAGCCTCAGCTCAGCGGTGTGTGTGTGTGTGTGTGTGTGTGTGTGTGTAGTATGTATGTATGTATGTGGTCAAAATTTTGTCCAACGATATCTACGGACAAATGAAGCGATTTGATTAAATTTTTTTTCAATCGATGTGTCTTCATGTAACTTAGAACTGAATAGTTTATGAAGACGATCGCCGCAGCGGTTCTTCATTAATTCGTAAATAACATGTGAAAACACGCCAAAAATGATGTTTTTCCCACATATTCCACTATTTCTTCTAAAGTAATGATGCAATTTGATTTTTTTTTAATCGATGCGTGTTAATGTAACTTGAAACTGATTAGTTCATGAAGATGATCGTCTCATAGGTTCATATGTTATTCTCGTAGCACGTGTGAAAATAATTAAAAAATAAGTTTTCTCCTAAAATTCAACACTTTCACTGCGAATAACAATGGTATTTGATTATTTATACGATCAGTGCACCTAAAAATTATAACCAAAAAAATTGAGAACCGTCCTTCCCGGCTCAATTTTTTATCACCCTTATTTTCAAAGATATCCTTGAAAAACTCACTGACGAAGTAAGTCGTCTAAGGGAGGGGAGGTGTACTGAATTCTCGATGTAGAACCCCCCCTGCCCTATATATGAGGCTCACAAAGGCACCTCTTCGACAGTGTACATCGAGAATTTAGAGAAAAATCGGCTTGAATCAAACCGAAAAATTGATCTGAATCTAATCGAAACATCCACTTGAATCAAGTCGACCTAAATTAATGAAATTTGAATCAGACTGATATTGCGGTTTGCATCTGTCCGAGCCCCATTTGATTCATGCCGTTAGTTCGACATGACACAAGTCGATTCCCTGCATGATTCTGTCCAACTTGATTCAGGTCTATTTTTCAGGCTGATCCAGACCGACTTTTTTTTTGGGTGGACTGAGCAAAATCATCTTAACCGTTTTCACGTTATCCAGATGGAAATTTTTCAATTTGATTATTTTTTCTAACTAGGCAGGACGCGCGCTATCAGTATGCTATGTCATGAGATCAATATATGTAATTTTTTTCATTCTCATTCATACGAAGTTTCTGTTCTATAACAACTGCCCTGTGAACTGGTATATTCACTTGACCGATAGTTATAGAAGAATCCAAACCAAGCTGAATTTACAAAAACGTTATGAAATTTCATTTCTTAATAAAAACTCCCCTATATCAATGAAAATTGGCCTCAATCTGATAATTCAGGGGTAAATTTCAAGGAATTTAATATACTTTCACCTGAGCATAAAATATCGGTACAAATTTGAGCAGAAACCGAGCAAATCTCGTCATTAAGAGGAAAACCATGAAAATTTTAAAACATGACTGTTAAAAATCTTATGGGATTTTGATGATAGGGAGGTCGGGAGGGAAAGTGTAGTGGGATGAATTGCCAGAGAATAAATTAAGATAAGTTTCGTTGATTGTCACTGTATTTAAAAACTTAGTGCACTGAAAAATACACTCGATGGATTTCTAATAAATAGTTGATTGACCGAAGTGGACTGTACAAACACGGAATATTTAGATAATAAACCCGATAATTTACGATGATGTTAGATAACTTTACCGATGAATTTCCCGATAATTTCGCCGATGTGCACCCGGATAATTTTCTGTGATTCGTTCCTGATAAGAGTCGATGGTGTACTGACCACCGTAGAACACGCTCACGACTACGTGCGTGTTCGTCGATGGTCGGGAATTTCCGTAAGGAACAGGGAAAAGAGTTAGCCCAAAAAGCAGGCTAGATTTTGAACAATAACATTCTAAAATCGCTACATTATCGTGTAGAACAATTGATCTGGTGAATGTAATAGATGATCTAGGGTATTAATTTGAAGATCTCGATGAGACCTCAAATTGACATGATTTATCCCCGCAGGTCATATCTGAACCCACGATAAATGGCGAAAACTGTAATTTTTGGGGCTTGACATAACGTAAACAAGTGGGTAATTGCTAATGTCTTGATGTGATGTAGTTATTTTTGCTAATAAATTAGCAATATGCTCCCGAATAGTCGTCTTGTACATTATTTTTTTCTTGCATACCAAATTTATTCTTTCATATTATTTCATTGAATTCGATGAGATATCCACTTCAATTCATTGTGTTTGATCCTCAACTTAATTCAATTATTATCATTTGATTATTTTAATTTATGTTGATGAATAGGGCTCAACGATACTTACATTTGAAAAAAAAAAAGATTCAATTCCATCAATTCATTCGCGAATAATTCAAGAAAAACCTTAGACGTCAACATACACACATACGGACACGGTCGAAAAATTGCATTTCTGGACTTTTTGGATCATAATGGGTCGATATACCACAAAAAAATCGAAACTTAAATTTAAACGACTATAAGGCTCCCATTCGGTAGCAAAAAAATTGTACGATTCTTATGTAAATCAAATAAATGAACTGTTGTCATTATTATCTTGAAACTTCGATAAAATGCCATTGGAAACAATTTTTCCATGTACAATTGAATGATTTTGAACCATCATATTTGAAGAAACCATTGGGAAGCTTCCTGGGAAATTCAAAAAAAATTCATGAAATTCCAAAATGTAGAAATTATTATAAAAATTAAACCTGCAGATATACCTATCGTAATAATCTTTCAACTTCGACAGAGTGGTGTTGAAATTTAAATTTTCAGCTATGATTGAATCAATTTGAAGCATGATATCCAAAAATATGTCCGGAATTCTAATTGTCAATGAATGAAAAATGTTTCCAAATTTTTACATAAATGGAAACAACGATTAGTACTATCGCCTCCATCTTCGACCTCGGTCGAAAGAATATCCAAACAATCATTTCAAGCCATCATTAAATGATTTTAAGACCTTTTTTTTAAGCTATCCTAAGACAACTGATTGTAAAAAAAATCAAAATTAAAAAAAATTAATGAATGAATCAAATTTTAATTTATGTTTACGGATAGGGCTCAACGATAGCTACATTTGAAAAAAATAAATGATTCAATTTCATTAATTCATTGGCGAATAATTCAAGAAAAACCTTAGACGCCAACATACACACATACATGCACACATACGGACACGGTCCAAAAATTGCATTTTCGAACTTTTTGGATCATAATGGGTCGATACAACACAAACCGAAACTAAAATTTGAACGATTACAAGGCTTTCATTTGGAAGCAAAAGTGGAGTTAATCTGCTATAACTAGAAGAAAATTTCATTAAACCAGAATTACCGTGCACAATTTCGAATAATAGTAAATGCTCTTCAAAATGGTATATACAGGGTGATAAATGGGAATAGGTGAAAACTTTTCCCCTATATTTCCTTCTCCACTTTGTCACCAGGGATCGGACTGTTGTAGGTTAAAACTTGGAGCCTGGCAAATTCTGTTGGGACACTCCGGGGTCTAGTTCATGTTCTCCAAAATGAGTGAGCTTACTGTCGAAGAAAAAGTGTATCTCATTGAGTTCTATTATTCCCGAGGAAAAAATTACACAAATGCGTATAGAGGCTTTCGTAGTAAGTTTGGTAGTCACATAATTGGGAGTGAAACCACAGTAGTTAGGCTGGACGGGTTCTGTATCAAAGCCCATCGTCGCCACTAAGCGGCAGCATGCTCGCGGAATGTTCAGGAAGGATGACGTCATCGAGAGATGACTCATTGTTCCACAAAGTGGGTGTAAGTCTTGTCGAGACTTGCGTGTAATTGGATACCGCGAAGAGAGGCGGTAAAATGCCTTTGATGGGGATGACGTAATCGGTAAATAACCCGAAGAGGGGGCGGGAAAATGTCTTTGATGGGGATGAGGTAATCGGTGAGTCACTCAGCTATTATGCTGATGACTCATTGATTTGTGGTGGCGGTATTCCATAAGTCCTATTGAGACTTGTGTGGAATATGAAAGAAGGTTCTCGATTGTTCTAGAATATTCTCGAAAGTTCTATGATGAATCATCCATTCTCATTTGGAGTGGGGGTTCTATATAAGTCGCACACTCCGCATGATCCACACTCAATCTGAAATCACAAAGTTCGTCACCGCCACCAGGTGGCAGCACGATCGTAGAATGTTCGAGAACGATGGCGTCATCCGGAACATTCGAAAGCCAGGTGGCAGCACGGTTGGGGAATGTTCTAGAAGGATGACGCTCATTCAGAACATTTCAGTGATGATTCATCGTTGGTGGGGGTGAGGATATCGCGTAAATCCTGTCGAGACTTGCGCACAATTTGATACCGCGAGTAATGTGAAGAAGGTGGCATGATCGTGAGAATAGTTTTTTCAGGATTACTCACTCGATGACTCATTAGTTCGCGGGGAGAGGGTATCCACTAAGTCCTGTTGAGACTTGTGTGGAATATGAAACCATCATGAGTAATGCTTTTATGCATAAAAACGATATCATAATTATTATATTAATTCTAGGATATTCTTAAAGCTGGTTGAAAAGGCGGGGGGAGTTCTATAAAACCGACAGGTTACACTAATTTTCTCATCAATCCGAAGTTTTATCTCCAACCCGGTAAGTTAGTATTAGCAGCGGAAATACAAATGCTATTCTTGGATGTGCAGGGTTTTCAGTACCCAATCAATAAGTTCATCGTGAAAGAACTGGCAATTCATGAGGTTCGGAGCAAGGAATGTGGTTGTTTCCATTTCAAACCTCCTTGTGAATGGAGTGAGTTACCAATAAAATATAAGAAGACGAATAAGTGACCAAGAATCATCATGGGATTACATGGGAATCAGGCTCCTTCGCATATGAAGATCTGGAGCTTGTTATTAACATCATCACAGCAAATGTGCAAATAATTTTCGTGAATGGTCTCCAAAAAAATAATGGTTGGAGTCCTTCACTAATAAATGCATCATTGATCTGAATGTTTTGGGGTTTTCGAAAGCGAGAGCGTCAACTGCCCCTAGTTGTTGGATGCATCAAGAACACAGCACTATTGATAATTATGTTTGTGCATTTGAAAATTCTCGAAAGCTGATGGATTGATACGAAAAGTACTTCACGTCAAGTTTGGATCCATCTATCAACTTATATTCAACGATACAAGATATGCAGATGAAACAACCTGATTTGATTCATTTCATGAAGACTTTTTTGCTCAAATTTGGTTGGCAACATGTTGATGAGCTGTGGGAGGCCTTACCAGAGACATTGCAGAATATGAGTGAGGTTGAAGATTATTGACGGTGTTACCTACATCATCCAGTTTTCATGAACAATGGAGACGTTGTGGGTGGACCTGCACCTCTCATAAAGAATTGTTCGTTATGTGCATTATTCTTCTAAAAAATTGAAAATATAGAAACATGTATTGACTTGAATTTTGAGGCTTTCGCGGCCAATACTATTATTCATTATGATGGCTTCCGGATGGATGCCGCATCTATATTCAGCTCTTTGCCAACGTTTCGCAAACATTTCAGTCTGCATCATCAGGGCTAGGGTGCTCCGATACTGAAGCTCCCCGTTGTAAGGAAGTCCTTATATCCCCCCTGACCCCTGGAGGGGGTAGGCAGAGTGGTGGGGGGTATCCCAGCCAATCAAGATGTTTTTAATTGATCAGCTGGTCAATTAAAAAACCGGGAGGACGGTGTGCCAAATTGGATTGGCTTGGTATCCTCGATCCCTATTGAGATTGTTCAGATGTTTTTGGATCTCGAGACCTTCGCGATGTTTTNATCAGCTGGTCAATTAAAAAACCAGGAGGACGGTGTGCCAAATTGGATTGGTTTGGTATCCTCGATCCCTATTGAGATGGTTCAGATGTTTTTGGATCTCGAGACTTTCGCGATGTTTTCTGGCGAAATATCCTTGTGAGCTGGCAAGCATTTCTGTCGTGTCATATTGGATAGAGTGTCCAGTGTCCATCCAATGTTCAGCCAGTGCAGATTGCGAGATATGGCCATTTTTTGCACACCGTTGATGTCCTTTGCTCCGTGTACTGATCCTCCTCCCAGTTTCACCAATGTACACTTTTTCACAAGAGCAAGAGATTTTGTACACCCCTGGGAGACTAAGTGGTGGTCTCCGAACCTTAGCACAGACTCAAAAACAAGAACTCAGCTGAGAGTGAACCTGCTGATAAAGTAGAATATCAGAAAACGGCTGTTCTTCTGTATCTTCAAGGTACGACCGATCGCATTAGCAAGGTACTACAGAAGCATGACATCAGGACAATTTTCAAACCACCAACGAAAATTGGACAAATGCTCCCCAGTACTAAGGATCGGAGACCACCACTTAGTCTCCCAGGGGCGTACAAAATCCCTTGCTCTTGTGGAAAAGTGTACATTGGTGAAACCGGGAGGAGGATGAGTACACGGATCAAAGAACATCAACGGTGTGCAAAAAATGACCATATCTCGCAATCTACACTGGCTGAACATTGGATGGACACTGGACACTCTATCCAATATGACAAGACAGAAATGCTTGCCAGCTCACAAGGATATTTCGCCAGAAAACATCGCGAAAGTCTCGAGATCCAAAAACATCTGAACCATCTCAATAGGGATCGAGGATACCAAACCAATCCAATTTGGCACACCGTCCTCCTGGTTTTTTAATTGACCAGCTGATCAATTAAAAACATCTTGATTGGCTGGGATACCCCCCACCACTCTACCAACCCCTCCAGGGGTCAGGGGGGATATAAGGACTTCCTTACAACGGGGAGCTTCAGTATCGGAGCAACCTAGCCCTGATGATGCAGACTGAAATGTTTGCGAAACGTCGGCAAAAAGCTGAATATAGACGCAGCATCCATCCGGAAGCCATCATAATGAATGTATTGACTTGCATAATATATATAAATTTGTTCTAATTTTGATGCATTATCATTCAGTACAACGCTCATTCCTTCGGATTAGGATAGTATTTATCGTTTTCAAAACTAAATTGATCGTTTCCAATCACTAGAATATTTTTTAGAATAGATTATAAGAAAAAAGGAAAAAAAATGGAAAAGAAATCCGAGCGAGGCTTGAACCCACAACCAGTCGCATCGTAAGTTGATGTGTTACCACTAGGCTGAGTGTATTGCTAACAAGTGCCTTGCACGTTTTGAGTCAACTGCGTGTTCACTAAACATTCTATACCTTCTTCTTTTCAATCATCATAATGTGCCCTAAATTTTTATGAACATCTATTAGTTTTTATTAAGTTCTGAACACTTGGATGTATTGATTATATATGAATTTATCGGAATTATGATGTATTATAATTCAATACAACAAAGATTTTAATGGATTTAAATGAAATTCTTCTCTTTCAAGAACAAGTCCATTATTTTCGATCAATATATTAATTTTCAAAATAGATGATAAGAAAGAAAAAAAATGAAACAAATTTGAGGGTGAATTGAACCCACAACCAAGAACATCGTTAGCTCACGCTTTACCAGTAGGCTGTGGTCACGTTGGTGATGATTATAATTCACGAGTTGAATCCAAGTAATGCTCATGTCATTTGAATGGTAGTTATCATCAGAGGAAATAATTTCAATCAATTAATCAAATTTTTAGAAGGAAATTATTATTCACAAAAAATCGGAATTGTTACACTTTGCATAACATTATTATGGAGTGCGTAAAAATTCGGTTTTCAAGAAATAATCGTTTCATTCCAAAAATTGCATTGAAATTTTTTACTCTAATGTAGCTACTCAAGACCCGGGTGGGAGGATTATTGCCCAACATGTGGCAACACATCCGGTTTTCATGTTTGCCGGTATATGTCCCTAGAATATTCCCTATAAAAAGTCGGAAATAATGCTTTTTACGGCAAGTAGAATCACGCGAGTCTCAATTTATGGAAAAATCCAATTTATATTTCAAAAAACAGATAATGAGTTGAACCGTGACGATAAATAGGTCTCAAGAGGGAGAGAATAGAAATTAATTTTTAATTTGCCGTAGATAATACACAACAAAAATACCTCCAACGCCCGCAACCAAACGTGGCACCCTGCCAATATGGCGGTTAAAAATGTCCAATAAACAAACACTCACAACAATTTTCACAAGCACTACACACTCCCGAGACCTAATTATCGTCACATGAACTGTTTTATCATATTTTTATCAATTTTCCCAAGGAGATTAGATCAGTATAGATCGCGTATTTGTACTTGGCCAAATTGAGGCGAACAGCTGTCGCCATATTGCCATATGGAGTTCTACGGGAATGTGACAGATGGCGCCAGCTGATCTTCGAAAATCTCTCACAGCAATGAGAGATTGTCAGGCGACAGGGTTCAGGAGCGTATGATTATCGGGGCCCACGGGTGACAGATTTTTTTTTATTCCACACGCAAGAATATATCGATATTTTGGTAATAATACTAATATAAAAAATCTATAAAAGTAATAATAATCACGATGAAAATGTAAATAATAATGATGACGATACTAATAGCAATGATACTTTGATCATTTTTTGGTTGATTTTTATTAAAAATTCCAGATACTTGTAATGCATTTGTTGTATGAGAAACAATAGTTTGTAATATTTTTGTACAACTGTTTGTGTTGACGCGAATTAAAAATAAGTCATCAGAACTTTTCTCGCGTTTTCTAAGAAAGTTTTCTCGTAAAAGGTCTGTAGATTTTGCCTGTAGTCAATATAATAATACTGAAAAATCAATTATTGAAATAATAATTATTTCTTTCAGTATAACATAATATTTTTTTTTCACTATAGTTAATATCCACAGACCTTTTCCAATAGAATTTTCTCAGAAACGGCCACAAAACTTCTGAGTGCTTTTTAATTAATGAAAATCACCGAATTTGCGCTAAATTTCGGAAAAAGCTCCAATATAGATATTTGGTGAATGACTAGATTTAGGGTGGATGTGGGATGAAAATGTGGAGGGAGTTGTTGGGAAAATTACTGTAGCTGGATTAAAATAATCACACTATATTTCTGTGGGATCGAACCACTTGTCAATTAATTTACACTCTTTGGTTTTCAATAGTTGAATGTCTAATTAAATTGATGATTGTCTTTCACTGTAAATTCGTTGAGTCACTGAATTTAGACTGGATTTTATCAACAGAGGTGATGTACTGAACAAAACAGTGATCTTACAAAAACCGGTGATGTACTTGATTACTAGTGAGGTAGGTGAGGTTCAAAGAGCTACTGTACTCGGTGAGGTGCGATATAAAACTTGTACAGGTGATTTGCCCAAGATAGACTTGTACGGTGAGAGGCTAAGCCTAAACTGATTCGCGCATGTTTCGGTGACTTATGGTTGATCACCCGAAGGGTCCCGGAGATTTTCGAAGTAGGCCGATGGTCGACCAGAATGTTCTGAAAATTTAGTTGCGTTTCAAACAATAGAAAATTTTTGAGAAAATTCGCCAATTCTCTAATCAAAAATCCGATTTTCAAAAAGAAAAAAATCTAACTCTCAATTCGTAAAAAAAGTTTAGAGTTGAATTTTTGATTCACCATTATCTCTCAATTTACTCCCAACTTTTTTTTAGAGTTGAAAATTGGATTATTGATTCTGAATAATCTCGCAATCTAATCTCAAGTTTTTCTGAGAGTTGAGAACTGGATTTTTTTTTGACAATGGTATTTTTGATTCTCAATTATGTCTCAATTTATTTTCAGATTTGCATTTTGAAAATTGAATTTTTGATCATCAATTGCCTTTCAATTTACACTCAACTTTTCGAGAGAGCTGAGAATTCATTTATTTTTAAACTAAGATTCAGATAGAGCTGCGAATGCATTATATAACCCGTCATTGACGGTCATATGACGAGACGTTTTCCACAACTGTTACAATTCCCCCCCCCCCCTTCTATGACCGTCACAATTGACCAAGAAAAAATGACAGTCATTTTTTATCTATACAGATGCGAGCTCATCGTTTTATTATCAATTTTTCTTTGAATTCATTTTGCATTAGCCTAATGTGCATTTTGAAATAAAAATTACGGTGATTTTCCATCTATCGAGAGATGAACCAATGTTATTTATGACACTCACAAATTAGAAATGAGTTTGACGGTCATTATGTATCCATATAGATGGTTTGACAACAATTTGCTTACAAATTATTGTGTGTAGTTACGAAATTCGTGCGTCATATGCTGGTCATTTTTTGGTCACATGACGCGATCTCAAAAATCACTGTCATTTTATATCTCTAATTCAGAATCATTGAGAATCAACAATGCTATTTTCAAAAACAAAAAAATCAAATTCTCAGTTCTTGAAAAAGTTGGAAATAGATTGAGAGTTAATGGAAAATCAAAAATTCTTTTTTCATACGCAATCTGGAGAATTTTTTCAGAGTTTTTAGAAAACTGGATAATTTTCTCCAATTTTTTATAAAAACGCGGAATTTCCGCAAATTCTTTAATAAACTGGAGAATTTTCTCGAAAAACGGAGAATTTTGTCGAATTCTCTAGAAAACCGGAGGATCCCCCGAATTTATTAGAAAATCGATGAATTTGGTCCAATTTGTTAGATAACCGTAGAATTCTTCCGAACTTATGAGAAAATCGGCGAACCTCATGCAATTTAGTAGAAAATCCGAGAATTACCTTGAATTTTTTAGAAAATCGGAGAATTTCCTAGAACGTTCCCAAAAACCCAATAATTTTCTCAATTTTTTTTACAAAACTGGAACATTAATTCAAAATTTTTAGAAAATTGGAGAATTTTTTCGATTTTTTTTTTTTAAATCGATGGATTTTCTCGAAAACCGGAGAATTTTCTGGAACGCTCTCGGACACTTGGCTCCTCCGGATCAAATTGAGAGTTGGACTCTGGATAAAAAATTTAACCAGTTTTTCATTGCAAGGGTTAACTTGCCAACGCGGCTATCGCCCGAGGGCCTTCAGCTAGGGAATGTTGAATGTGGAATGGATTTTTCAGTTGAAAATTCCGTGGAATATTCGGTTTGAAAATTGTGTTGAATTTTCAGTTGAATATTATGTGGAAAATTGTGATGAAAAATTGATGTGGAATTTTGGCCCGGCCGGGGCTCGAACCTGGGAGCTTGAGGTTGTGAATCTCATGCTGCTACCAAGTGCGCTACACAGCCGGGTTAACTCTGGATAATTTCTGGTTTTTGAGAGAAACTTCAGGGTTAGTTGAAAGTTGGAGTGACGAGGCGTAAAATGCATTTTATGCCGGTCGCCCTCTTTTACTATCAACTTTATTATCGGANCTCTAGAAAACCGGAGGATCCCCCGAATTTATTAGAAAATCGATGAATTTGGTCCAATTTGTTAGATAACCGTAGAATTCTTCCGAACTTATGAGAAAATCGGCGAACCTCATGCAATTTAGTAGAAAATCCGAGAATTACCTTGAATTTTTTAGAAAATCGGAGAATTTCCTAGAACGTTCCCAAAAACCCAATAATTTTCTCAATTTTTTTTACAAAACTGGAACATTAATTCAAAATTTTTAGAAAATTGGAGAATTTTTTCGATTTTTTTTTTTTAAATCGATGGATTTTCTCGAAAACCGGAGAATTTTCTGGAACGCTCTCGGACACTTGGCTCCTCCGGATCAAATTGAGAGTTGGACTCTGGATAAAAAATTTAACCAGTTTTTCATTGCAAGGGTTAACTTGCCAACGCGGCTATCGCCCGAGGGCCTTCAGCTAGGGAATGTTGAATGTGGAATGGATTTTTCAGTTGAAAATTCCGTGGAATATTCGGTTTGAAAATTGTGTTGAATTTTCAGTTGAATATTATGTGGAAAATTGTGATGAAAAATTGATGTGGAATTTTGGCCCGGCCGGGGCTCGAACCTGGGAGCTTGAGGTTGTGAATCTCATGCTGCTACCAAGTGCGCTACACAGCCGGGTTAACTCTGGATAATTTCTGGTTTTTGAGAGAAACTTCAGGGTTAGTTGAAAGTTGGAGTGACGAGGCGTAAAATGCATTTTATGCCGGTCGCCCTCTTTTACTATCAACTTTATTATCGGAATTGAAAATTTGATTTTTGAATTTTGATTCTCAGGTATCTCTGAATGTACCCTCAACTTTTTTGAGAGTTGAGAGTTGGATTTTCGATGCTCAATTGTCTACCAATCTACTCTGTGAATTGAGAGTTAATTACAATCAAGAATCCAACTCTCAATTTTTTTGAAACCATTCAGAACTAATTGAGAATTAAAAATCCTGTTTTCAGTAGTAATACCACTAGTGCTTCGAAATAATCGGATATTTTCCGATAGCTTCGTTCCTAGGCAACGAAGCTATCAAAAAATATTCGATTCATTTTCGAGCACGAGTGGTATTTGACGGGTTATTTTTCCACTCCGATTTCGGCCAAGCAGAAGGCAGTGAACAACACCCGGATACATTTACACAGCCATACATTTATAACCCACTTTTTCGTTTATCTGTCAGACAGAATATTAAACGTGAAATGCGTTGAAAGATAAACATTTGAAGAGCTGCTAGTGAATTTCCGTCGGATTTTTTTAGAAATTTTCGAAATAAAACTGTTTGACAGCCTCACATACTGCGCTCTGATTGGCTGAAATCCGAGTGAGAAAAATAATCTGTAGTAATCCCTCGAGAGCTCCAAAATTATCAGATATTTCTCGATTGTTTTATTGCGTAGCAACGAGAGGGAGAAATTTTACAGATTAAAATCGTGAGCGCGCAGCGCGAGGGATTTTTGTGCAAAACTTATCCCGATGGTTGATACGCAGGAAAACATGAGGGAAATGTCCGATTAATTTTGGAGGTCGAGTAGTATTCGACGGATTATTTTTGGTAATCGGATCCTTCCCTAACCGACTCATTTTGACTTTCTTCATGACTTTCTTTCACTCCAAAGAATAATATTTGTCAGTTATTTGGTTAGAGACACAATTGCAGAGGGAAATTATCAAAAGCTAGGGGATAATAACCGCTGTAATTTTAATTGGGAAGTACTTCATGTTATTGAATACTGAACTCTGATTGGCCCAGGGAAGGCCAGATCCGATTACCAAAAATAATCAACAAAAAAAAACCAACATTCAATTCTCAAAAAGTTTTCGAGAGAATTCTCCGATTCTTTGAAAAATTCGAAGAAATTCTCCAGTTTTATAAAGAATTCTAGAAAATGCTTGGGTTTTTTAAAAAGTCACGGATGAAAAAATTTAACCCGCGATTACTCGCTCAATGAGCGCGGCGCCGCCCGTTTTTGTCTATTTATATTTTTGTGTTTCTTGACGCTTAACAATTCTGAAAAATTCTCGTAAAATTTGTTTAGCTAAAAAAAAAGAAACGTCGAAAGGACAGAAAAGCCCACCGCGCAGCTCCGTCCGGTGCGAGTGAATCTCTGTCGACCACTCGAGCGAGCTATATTTACTGCTTCATTCACTGCCACATTTGAAAGGCGCACATAGCGGTAGGCACCAACATTGCAACAGCGCGTTCGTTTACTCTAGCGGCGCTGCGCTAACCGTGCGATGAACGAAGGCTGGCGGCCGAGTGCGAGTGATCGAGGGTTAATAGAAATATTTACCTAGCGATCTATTGAACTCTCAATTAGTTTTTGGCCGATTCTATTGAGATCTTTAACAAAAAATATTCAATAGAAAAAGTCAATAGAATTCCATTTGTTTTCTATTTAACTTATTCTGTTGGGATATTTTCTATAGAATTTCCTCTTCTCAAATTTTCGAACTTTTTTTGTTTGATTTTCTTGACGAGAACAAAAGCAAAATAGACTGAAAAAAAAATTGGAAAATTTGAGCCAAGGACATTCTATAGAGAATATCCGAAGAGAGTATGTTACATAGAAAAATCGAATTCCACTGACTGTTTCTATTGAATATATTCTATTGAACATTAGTAGTGTAGTAATGCCGGTTCTGGCACAACGTTTTTGGCGTCGGCCTGGTCGTTGGGGCCCAGTAGGGGGGGTCAGAGGAAAGTGGGTGGGTGGGTGGTTGATTAATTCGCGGGGTCGGGGTTCAATTCGCGGTTTGATTCGCGGGGTCGCGGTTTAATTCGCGGTTTGATTCGCGGTTTGATTAATTAATTCGCGATTTTTTCCCTCGAAGTGATGAAAGGCTTAATTAATTCGCGTGGTAGCGGTTTAATTCGTGGTTTAATTCGCGTGGTTGCAGTTTAATTCGCGGTTTAATTAATTAATTCGCGATTTTTTCCCTCGAAGTGATGAAAGGCTTAATTAATTCGCGTGGTAGCGGTTTAATTCGTGGTTTAATTCGCGTGGTTGCAGTTTAATTCGCGGTTTAATTAATTAATTCGCGATTTTTTCCGTCAAAGTGATGAAAGGGTTATTTAATTCGCTGGTTAATCAATTTCATTTGCGGTTTTGCATTACAAAGGACCTTCTCGGTGGAACTAGTCAATCCACCCCGCGAAGGGGTGAGTGAAGGGGTTAATTAATTCGCAGGTCGCGGTTTGATTCGCAGATTAATTCCACAAATCACGGTTAAATTCGAGGATCGATTAATCAATTAATCAATTAGTATACCCAAACTTCTCAGTACACCGCCGCGAGGGGTGAAAGGGTTAACTAATTCGCTGCTGTAGAAATCATAGGATGGGCCCCTCTTCTTCTTCAAACATTGACACCTGGCTCCACTTGACATGTCTGAACTTGAGTTTTCCGGTACTTTCTCGTTTGCCCCCCCCCCCTTTCCTATGAAATTGTTGTTGATAACGATATCAATATGTAAATATTTATTTAAAAAAACATTTTCCTGTCACATGTCTGAACTTGAGATTTCCCGTACTTTCTCATCTGCCGCTCCCCCTTCTTGTGA
>NW_021681061.1:0-3296 GCF_001412515.2 Diachasma alloeum
TCGCACGAAATACCCTCAACGACGACATCCTTATCCACAAGTGTTCCTGACTGTGGATAAGCGCATGCGAGAGAATCAGGTGTTGCCACCAGGTCACGGAGCTGGACGTCAACGACATTGTGACGTCGAGAAAGTAGTCTTGGCACTCGTAGACGAAGACCCGACAACGAGTTGTCGGAGAATCGAGAGCGCGATGGGCTGCCCGAAGTCGACAGTGAATAGGATCCGGCGAGAGAATTTTCTCCATCCGTTCCACTCCACACGAGTTCCGAAACTCGAGCCAAGAGATGCAGGGCAGCGCCTGCACTACTATCAAGAGTTTCTAGCCTTGTATTACCGGAATGAAAACTTTTTATCCCAAATCCTGTGGACAGACGAAAGTCTGTTTACGAGAGAAGGCATTTTCAATCAGCATAATGTACATAATTATGCTGTTGAAAATCCTCACTCGGTGAGGGAAAAAAGTTTTCAGTCACGGTGGAAAGTGAACGTGTGGGGAGGAATAGTGGGTGACCGAGTCCTACTTTCCCAGCTACCGGATTATGTGAATGTGAGTATTCATCAAGCCCGCATTCGCACACATACGACATCGAGGCGGCAAAATAATGATTTTTTTCCATTTTTGTTTTTCTTCAGGGTCAACAGTACCTCGCATTAATCACGCAGACTCTTCCTGAAATGCTGGACGATGTACCACTTGCAGGTAGACCTCGGTGGTTCCATCAGGATGGAGCACCCCCTCACTGTGCTCGAGACGTCACCGCCTTTTTAAATGCTCAGTTCCCTGGACGTTGGTTCGGTCGTTATGGCCCACTTCACTGGCCTGCACGGTAAGATTACTCGAGAAAAATAAAGTGTTCTGGAAAATAATGAATTTCCATTGCCATTAAATCCCCGGAATTGACGCCGCTAGACTTCTTCCTTTGGGGCTATCTAAAGGACCAAGTCTACGAGACCGAGCCGGAGACCGTGGAGGAATTGGTGGCTCGACTGCATGCGGCCACTACCAATGTCAGTGCTGAGATGCTCCAACGAGTGAGGATGGATGTCCTTCGAAGGATTCATGCCTGCGTGGCTGCTGGAGGAGGCCATTTCCAGCACCTGCCAGCACGAGCTGCATTCACAATCGGCCCTTCTCAGGGCCATCAAAAATAAAACGTAGCGCAATAAAATAGTTTTGCTCTGGTTTCTTCTTCTTTGGTCATTAGGCCTGTCACCCATCTATCCACTTTCAAACTCCCCATCCTTATCCCCACTCTTCCAAAACAATTTCCAAAACCCAAAGAGGAAATTGATTTTTTTTTCCATTGTTTTTCTTTTCATGTCGGTTATTAGGCACGTCATCTATCCTCTCATCTACTCATAAACCCCCCATATTCATCGCCGCGCGTACAAAATCATTTCCAAAAGCGAAAAAGTAAATTAAAATAAAAATTTTTTTTTTTGTTTTTCGTTTTTTTTATGTCGGTTATGAGCTCGTCTTCCACCTATCCTCCCATCGACACACAAACCCCCCATCTTTATAACCGCGCGTCCTAAATCATTTCCAAAAGCGAAAAACAAAATGAAAATGAAAATTATTGTTTTTCTTTTGTTTTTCTTTTTTTTTTCATGTCGGTTGTAATGTCCAAATTATTTTAATTTGATTTTATCGCCTAAAATACCCGAAATTGTAGCGACTTAAATATTACTTTTCAACGTACATGAACGATGCTAGTGACCAGAGAATGCGCAACGTATGCATTTCTCAGGGGCCAACAGCACCCCAAAATGCAAGTTGACAAAAAAAATACAAAGAACAAAAGTTAGTTCGATGACCGAAGAATAAAGAAATGAAAATGACACCTCCCCCACTCTGGGATCCGGCCAATCGAACTTTTCCAAATCAGTCTCTAAAAACCCTCTCGCGAGTGACCATCAATTTCTTGGTGGAAAATTTCTTTGGAATCGGTCTGACTTTTGTTCGGTTTTCGAATAGAGTAATCAAAAATCGAACTATTCTCGAATTATAGTAGAGAATAGAAACCGGCAATAGATCAGGAATACAGTATTCTTTAACCGACGGTAAAAGTGTTTCTTACAAGTGAAGAGAACTTGTTGTGAACGACCGGTGGGTGTGGCTCAATTAGTTATAAGTGCTGGACATTTAAATTCTAACAATATAAAACCAAATTTCTCATAATAAGTGGAAGAAAGGCTTCTCGCCTAAGTATTTGTGATAGTTTACTGGCAGAGAAACGTGGCAGGATTGCCCTAGGAATCCACAGTCAAAAAGTTGACACCGCAATAGGATAAGGATTATAAATATCAAAATTATGTGAGTCCAATGAACAATCCAATCATAATAAATTCGATCACGGAAATCATTGCAAGGATAGAGATAGAAATTCTATTGATTTACTCATTGTTTTTGTGACCTAACGAAAAGTAAATAAATAAATACGTGAACTGAACTAACTTCAATTCTCTTCTTGTCTTTCCTATTTTTGAATAAACCAAAATTTGCATCTATTATCAATTCTCCAAGGTAAGAATATAAAAAAAAGCTTAGCGTCGTCCAAAATTTCAACTAAACAAATTCTAGCTTTATTAAGGAAAATTAATGAAAAGTAAATAAAGTTGTTCCTCGACGCTGATAGCTTCTCCGGACATAACACGGTTATGAGCATGTATCCCACTTATCCTCCCATCGACTCACAAACCTCCCACCATTATCGCCGCGCGTTCAAAATCATTTCCAAAACGCCAAAAAAAAATTAAAATTTTAATTATTGTTTTATTTTTCATTTTTTTTATGTCGATAATTGTCACGTCCTCTATCAATCCTCTTATCCAGTCATAAACATCCTATCTTTATCACTGCGCGTCCAAAAGCATTTCCAAAAGCAAGAAATGAAATTAAAATTAAAAAAATTTTTTTCTTTGTTTTTTTGTTTTTTTCCTCCATTTTTGGTTTTATTTTCATGTCGGTAATCAGTCACGTCATTCATCAATCCTCCTATCGACTCACAAACCTCCCATCTTTATCGCCGCGCGTCCAAAATCGTTTCCGAAACACAAAAAAAAAAATTAAAATTGGAATCATTATTTTTTTTCTTTGTTTTTCGTTTTTTTTAAATGTCAGTAATCACACACGTCATTCATCTATCCTCTCATCAACTCACAAACCTCCCATCTTTATCGCCGTGCGTCCAAAATCATCTCTAAAACCCAAAAAAACAAATTAAAATTGGAATTATTATTTTTTTCCTTTTGTTTTTTGATTTTTTCATGTTGGTAATCAGACATGTCATCCA
>NW_021681061.1:3334-3918 GCF_001412515.2 Diachasma alloeum
CTTCCAAAATCATTTCCAAAATCCAAAAAAACAAATTAAAATTGGAATTATTATTTTTTTTCTTTGTTTTTCGTTTTTTTTTATGTCAGTAATCACACACATCATCCATCAATCCTCCCATCGACTTAAAAACCTCCCATCTTTATCGCCGGACTTCCGAAATCATTTCCAAAATCCAAAAAAACAAATAAAAATTGAAATTATCATTTTTTTCCCTTTGTTTTTGTTTTTTTTCATGTCGGTAATCAGACACATCATCCATCAATCCTCCCATCGACTCACCAACCTCCCATCTTTATCGCCGCGCGTCCAAAATCATTTCCAAAACCCAAAAAAGAAATTAAAATTGGAAGTATTATTTTTTTTCATTCGTTTTTGGTTTTTTTCATGTCGGTAATCAGACACGCCATCCATCAATCCTCCCATCGACTCACAAACCTCCCATCTTTATCGCCGCGCTTCCAAAATCATTTCCAAAACCTAAAAAAACAAATTAAAATTGCAATTATTGTTTTTTTCTCTTTGTTTTTCGTTTTTCTTATGTCAGTAATCACACACGTCATTCATCTATCCTCCCATCAACT
>NW_021681061.1:4174-4632 GCF_001412515.2 Diachasma alloeum
TAATCTGACACATCATCCATTTATCCTCTCATCAACTCACAACCATTTTTTTTTCATTGCTGCGCGTCCAAAATCATTTTCAAAAACCAGAAAACCAATAAAATTCGAATAATAATTTTTTTCCCTTTGTTTTTAGTTTTTTTCATGTCAGTAATCTGACAAGTCATTCATCAATCTTCCCATCGACTCACAACCTCTCCATCTTTATCGTCACGCGTCCAAAATATTTTCCAAAACTCAAAAAAGAAATTAAAAGAGCAATCTTTTTCTTATTTGTTTTTCTTATTTTTCGATGTCGGCGATGAGACACGTCATCGAGACCTACTGGAAATAAAAGAAAAAAAAAATTCTTCGGTTTCTTAAATTAAGTTTTTTTGAAATTAATTCTCCGCGATAATGGGCCGGAAGGGGTGGAGTGGGTAGGTGACGATGTACTACATAAAAAACCAATTTTTTTT
>NW_021681061.1:5661-26397 GCF_001412515.2 Diachasma alloeum
CTATCTAATATTCATAAGTGAAATAGAATAAAAAATATGCCTGCGACTGCTGACAGTTTACCGCCGACTCGATAATTTAACACTGGCGCCATCTCGCGGCATTCTCCCATCTGAACTTCTTTACCACACAGCACACCATCAATAATTTCTCCTAATTATACAAAATAACCTATTAATGGGTATTAATTGGGACCAATTGTTTGTCTATCAGCATTTAAATAATTTTTTGATTATATTCCAATCATTTTTGGCCCATTTTTCGCCTTAAAATGACATCCATGCATATCCATGCTACATCCATGCTACAACATGGATCCTTATTCACCAGGGCAGATGATTCAGCATCATGTGAAACGTGCAGATTCATTATCCCCTAAAGTGGACAATTCGCGTGAGTTGTGCCAAAAGGTCGTAGAAACACTTTCCCAGAGGATATGAAATGTCCACGTTTCAGATGTTTCTGAGTCATCTGAGCCTAATTTTATGAGACAATTTTTTTTATTTTTTTACGCGTAATTGTTTTTCACTGAAAATTTGGGCCAAAAGGTCGTATGAACTCTTTCCCCGGGAATATGAAATCTCCACGTTTTTGATGATTCTGAGTCATTTGAGCCCAATTTTTCGAGATAATTTTTTAAATTTTTTTATGGGGAATTTTTCAATTTTTTGAAAATACGGATAAAAAAGTCGTATAAACACTTTCCTTGGGAATAATGAATTTCCACATTTCAGATATGTCTGGGTCATTTGAAGCTAATTTTTCGGAACTTAGTTTTTGGTCTGCTTAAAAACAATTGGGAGACTTTTTAAAAATTCGAGCCCAGGGATCGTATACATACTTTTCCAGTAAAATTTTCTTTTCTCAATTTCTTCGCAAAAAAAAGTTTTCGATGGAAAACAAAAAACATTTTTAATTAATGAAAAAAATTAAAAAACGGAAAAACAGGGCAGAAATAATGTTTAGATAGAATAGAGTGGACTCCCACCTTCATTTTTGGAAACTTTCCGAAACAAAAAGTTAGTTTCACAACAAAAATGAAAAATCTGCAATCCAGATGGGAAAAGGTGATACAACGCGGAATTTTTAACTCTTTTCGGAATTTCAGGACATTTCTGGTGATGTGAACAACTTTAAATCATGCTTAATCGAAAGAACGGGAAATTTTCGCCAATAACACATATTGAAGACTCAAAAAATGTCTTATGACACCCATAATTTCAACAAAAAAGAAGAGAAATAGTCGGAAATCAAAGAAATTGACTTTTCCGACGATAATGGGGAGAGTTTTTCAAAGCTCTTTTGATAGTAGAAAAAACCATCTGAAAAATCTCTACAAATTTAAAATTTTCAAGGAACGAAACCGGACCAATTTTTGGCGAAATCACTCACATTACAATTTTGTGTTAATCATTCATTCCAGATTAACTCAAAAAATTGTCTCAAAAATGGGGGGGGGGGGGAGTATAATGAGAATTCACAACCAAAAAAAAATTGAGTCGGTAAATTTTTCAAAAATATCTGCAAAACTAAGGAAGATAGTGAATTTTTACTGAAAGTTTCAGGGGGGAGGGTTATACATGGAGAATTCAATAAAACTTCCTACCCCCCTCCCGCCCCAAATTTTCAGTCAAAATTGTCTATTTCCCTTAGTTTTGGAGATATTTTTGAAAAACTTACCGACTCAATTTTTTTGGTTGCGAATTCTCAATGCACACGCCCTCTCCCCCAAATTTTCAGTAAAAATTCGCCATCTCCCTTAATTTTGAAGATATTTTTGAAAAATCTATCGACTCAATTTTCTTGGTTGTGAATTCTCAATGCACTTCTCCCCCCCAAATTTTCGTAAAAATTCGCGTTCTCCTTTAGTTTCGGAGATATTTTGGGAAAACAAACTAACTTAATTTTAATCGATTGTGATTTCTCAATGCCCAATCTCTTCCCCCCCTCTCCCTCTTTGCAAAATCGCCCCTCCTCACATCTGAAATTCCCGATATTTGGGCACCCCTCCGGATGTATAGGGCACTTACGCCCTTTAAATACTTCGGTTGCAATTTTTTAGTTCAATCTGGAAATTTTCTAAAATTAATAAAAATTCAGTATTGGTTTTAGAAAATATTTGTTTCTAAAAACAATCCCCAAATTTATTAGTTTTTATGATTCCATCAAGGATAAAGTTTAAGAACAGGAGTTTCTAAAATCTAGAAACTAATGTCTATACGTCCTTTTGGCACCCCTCACGAGAATTTAAATTTGTCAGATTACAAAATTGAATGAGTAATCCGAATTATTATCTGAGAATTACTCGAATAATTTGTAATTTTGGAATCGAATATTGCAGTTACTCTACCATTTTATAATCTGAAAATGACGATTACGAAATTCCTTTTTCAGTTAGGAATGGGAAATTCCTAATCTCAGCTGTAATATGTAATTTACTCCAGCAAATTTTTTTTCCTTCATAATGAGTATTTTTTGCCAAAAGACTTTTCCGTTACTGGAGGAATTCCGAATGGACATTGTAAATTATATATATCAATTCGATTTCATTTTTAACCCTTATAAAATTCTGATGTAAATTCTGTTGTAATTACTATCGATTACTATAATTTATCGGAACTGATAATCGAAAATCACAAATTGAAAATTCTCAGTGTAATAAAATCTCTCCCGAAGAAATTTTATACATCACATATATTTAGTAATTTTCAAGTAATTCGATTACAAATGTAATTCGAGGTTCCCATCCCTGGAAATTCACAGTGATTTTATTTGCATTTTCAATTTTATTGAACCATTCAATTCGACTCGTGCTGCAAACCTCATATTTGCCAGAAAAGTTTTTTTCGGCCTAATGACGAAATATACTATTAAAGAATTCTTCCTATATGGAGAGAAAAATGGAATAAAAATTACCTGGAAAATCATGGCAACTTTTACTGTACGTAAGGTAATCGTGGGGCGAATTGTAATCCAATGAAAAAATACTTATTTGTAAGAGATATCTTACGATTCGTTTCGTCAAAAAAAAACACATCTATGGATGCAAAAATTATCCTCCTGCATATTAAAATTTCCCACACCGGTAGAGTATTATTCGTCCTAGACCCATTTGAAGTACATGAGGACGGACGGAAGTGAAATTTTACCGAACGCGTTTGGTAAAAAGTCACTCTCCGTTGCATGAAAATTATACGCAATATTGCACAATTATTGACGTTCACTGGGATAATTATTGATGTAGCGCAGAATAAATTTTAGTTTCGGTACAAATTACCCTCACATTCAGTAAATTTTGTTGAGCTATCGCGGAAAAATTCACCATCGTTCTACTCTTTTTCCCCGATTTCGGGTAAAAAAGTCTTGGAAATTGTGGACATTTCCCTCCTGCGAAGCGGGAGGGACATGTCACTTTGTGCCCGCCGGGACGGAAACAATTTTTTAACACGCCTGCACGAAGAGAATTTTTTTTAGAAAAATTCTAGTGCTAGCACAGGAAAAGAGGCGCAAAGTGACGGCCAGGAAAAAATTCCAGTGCCGGCACTAGAAATTTTATTGGGGAAACCGTGAATTTTTCCCCGTATTTTTGTGAAAATTTCACAGAAATCCCCCGAAATGTTACCAGAATTACCAAGAAATTTTACCTTNTTCAAGTAATTCGATTACAAATGTAATTCGAGGTTCCCATCCCTGGAAATTCACAGTGATTTTATTTGCATTTTCAATTTTATTGAACCATTCAATTCGACTCGTGCTGCAAACCTCATATTTGCCAGAAAAGTTTTTTTCGGCCTAATGACGAAATATACTATTAAAGAATTCTTCCTATATGGAGAGAAAAATGGAATAAAAATTACCTGGAAAATCATGGCAACTTTTACTGTACGTAAGGTAATCGTGGGGCGAATTGTAATCCAATGAAAAAATACTTATTTGTAAGAGATATCTTACGATTCGTTTCGTCAAAAAAAAACACATCTATGGATGCAAAAATTATCCTCCTGCATATTAAAATTTCCCACACCGGTAGAGTATTATTCGTCCTAGACCCATTTGAAGTACATGAGGACGGACGGAAGTGAAATTTTACCGAACGCGTTTGGTAAAAAGTCACTCTCCGTTGCATGAAAATTATACGCAATATTGCACAATTATTGACGTTCACTGGGATAATTATTGATGTAGCGCAGAATAAATTTTAGTTTCGGTACAAATTACCCTCACATTCAGTAAATTTTGTTGAGCTATCGCGGAAAAATTCACCATCGTTCTACTCTTTTTCCCCGATTTCGGGTAAAAAAGTCTTGGAAATTGTGGACATTTCCCTCCTGCGAAGCGGGAGGGACATGTCACTTTGTGCCCGCCGGGACGGAAACAATTTTTTAACACGCCTGCACGAAGAGAATTTTTTTTAGAAAAATTCTAGTGCTAGCACAGGAAAAGAGGCGCAAAGTGACGGCCAGGAAAAAATTCCAGTGCCGGCACTAGAAATTTTATTGGGGAAACCGTGAATTTTTCCCCGTATTTTTGTGAAAATTTCACAGAAATCCCCCGAAATGTTACCAGAATTACCAAGAAATTTTACCTTAACAGCACTAGATTTTTTCACAGCCGGTGGATTGTGATTTTTTCCAGTATTCGTACTAGTATTTTTCTAGAAAATTTCTCTCCATGTGCAAAGGAAAGTTTGTATTTTGCTGTCTACTGAGCGGGAGGAATGGAGTACTTTCCACCCGAGGGCGGGAAGTACTCACTCTCCTCCCGCTCATCAGGGAGCAAAGGACGAACTTTCGGTGCAGGTTTGTGAAAAAAAAATTTTTGGGTCTTGTGATAAAATATCTATTTTTTGTGATACCTGCCGAGTGTATTTTTCGGAACGATAGTGGAGGTAAAGTGGTTGTTTTTTACTGTACTTCACGCACACCGTACTGAAAACAACCGCTTTACACACACTAAATCGTTTCTAAAAGTGACATTCAACAATAATGATGCAAATGACAATTGAATTGTTTTTATATTTTTAGTTATCGTTAGACTAGTTATTAGACAAATTGATAAGGGATACCCGGTCCTTTAGATAATGGATAATGGAGAGAATGAGAAAGGCTCCGCCGACGAAGGAGTAGAGGAAGGATTTTTTCTCTTCGAAGGCGGAGGCTAACCTGACGAGTTGGGCATCAGCGGGTATTGCTGAGTACAGGAGAACATTATGAAGAAAGATGTTGTGTGATATTTTAAGTGGCATTAAAGATTTAAATACTTGAAGAAGTTATGATTTATCCTAATTTCAACGAAATTAACCAATCCCGGACTCCAGGGGGATATTTTTCATTTTTCGCGGGGTGCGTAACGATAAAAACCACGTGTAAATGGTTTTGTTCGTGCGAAAAGTAGAACTTTTTGCAGATCGGTAATGAGGGTCAAAAATGAGGGTCAAAAAGAGTAGTCAAAGTGAGGCTCAAAAATAAGGTTCACAATAAGGGTCAGGATGAGGGTAAAAAATAAGGGTTAGAATGAGGGTCAAAAATAGCAGTCAGATAGTAGTCAATAGTAGTCAATAGTAGTCAATAGTAGTCAGTAGGCTCAAAAATAAGGTTCATAATAAGGGTCAGGATGAGGGTCACAAATAATGGTCTGAGTAAGGGTCAATAATAAGGGTTAGGATGAATGTCAAAAATAAAAGTCAGAAGTAGGGTAAAAAATGAGGGGCCGAATGAGGATAAAAAATTAGTGTCCTAATGTTGCGCAAAAATAAGGGTCTGAATGAGGGTCAAAAATAGTAGTCTGAGTGAGGGTAAAAAAGAAGCTTCATAATGGGGGTCAAAGATAAGGATCCGAACGAGGTTCAAAAATAAGGGTCAGAGAGAGGGTAAAAAAGAACGGTCATAACGAGGTTCATAATGAAAGTCAAAGATAGTAGTCAGAATTTGAGTCAACAATTAGGCTCATAATAAGGGTCAAAAATAATAGTCAGACTGAGGGTCAACAATAAGGGTCAGAAATGAAGTTCAGAATGAGGGTCAAAAATAAAGGTCATAATAAAGGTCAAAAACAATAGTCAGAATGAGGTTCAAAAATACTGGTTAGAATGAGGGTCAAAAATAGAAGTCATAATAAGGGTCAAAAATGAGGGTCAGAATGAGGGTCAGGATGAGGCTAAAAAATAATGGTCAGGGTGAGAGTCAAAAATAGTAGTCAGCGTAGGGGTCAAAAATAAGGTTCATAATGAGGGTCAAAAATAGAAGTCATAATAAGGGTCAAAAATGAGGGTCAGAATGAGGGTCAGGATGAGGCTAAAAAATAATGGTCAGGGTGAGAGTCAAAAATAGTAGTCAGCGTAGGGGTCAAAAATAAGGTTCATAATGAGGGTCAAAAATACTAGTCAGAATGAGGATCTGGAATGAAGGTCAAAAATAGTTGTCAGTGTGAGGCTCAAAAATAACGTTTGTAATAAGGGTCACAAATAATGGTCAGAGAGAGGGTCAAAAATAAGGGTCAGAAATGAGGGTTAAAAATTTGGGTCATAATGAGGGTAAAAAATGCTAGTTAGAATGAGTGTCAAAAATAAAGGTCATAATGCTGGTCAAAATGATGAGGGTCATGATGAGGGTCAAAAATACTAGTCAGAGTGAGGGTCAAAAATAAGCTTCATATTGGGGGCCAAAGGTAAGGGTCCGAACGAGGGTCAAAAATAAGGTTCAGAGAGAGGGTAAAAAATAACGGTCATAATGAGGGTCAAACATAGTAGTCAGAATTCGGGGCAAAAATTAGGCTCATAATGAAGGTCAAACATAATAGTCAGAATTCGGGTCAAAAATACTAATTAGAATGAGGGTCAAAAATAAGGGTCAGGATGAGGCTAAAAAAAGGTTTATAATAAGGGTCACAAATAATGATCAGAGTGAGGCTAAAAAATAAGGGTCAGAATGAGTGTCAAAAATAAGGGTCATAATGATCAGACTCAAAAATAAGGGTCAGAATGAGGGAGAAGAATAATGATCACAATGACGTTCATAGATAAGGGTCATAGTGAAAATCCGAAATATTAGTATTTATTTTATTATCACGGCCTCGAACTTCATGTGATTACCATTATATTAACAATCATTCAATTGTTATTGACGATCGTAATCACGCGAAGTTCCGGGCTCTGATTATAACATTTCAAATTCAGCGACATTCTCCCGCGCAAAGGCTGCCGACTTGACCGACCCAGTCAAGAAATCGACACTGCCGCCATGCCACGGCATTCCCCCACCGGGCCTCCTCACGCTATCAATAATTTTTTCTAATTTATTGCAATTAACCAACTAAAGGGGTTGAATTGCAACAAATAACTCATCTTTATTTTTTTAATTATTTTTGGACACCTATTTCAGTCATTTTAGACCTTTTTTACCTCAAATCAACATACATGTAAGCATCCATGGAAGCATACATGGAACTCTATGGATACCGCTTCGCCAGGGCGATGTTGATGGAACAGAGGGGCGACCATTTTCTCCATTCATTTGAGCTTTTTGCGGACGTTTATTGGATACATTCGTGTAGACCCTAAAAAAGGGAATGTACAATTAGGTTTGGTGAGGAACAACTGGATGCAAAACATATTTATTATCATGAGCCACACTCACCTCCTCCTCTTAATATGATCATCAAGGAATGAGAGATTTTCATAGCAAATGAAAGTCCTTCGTTTACTCGCTCCACTGCCACTCTTAGAATCTGATTCCCTCTGTCGTTTTTCCTTTCCAAATCTTTCAAGGAGTTTTGTCCACCGAGTTTCACACTCAGCAACTTTTAGGGAAAAATTATTCTAACGTGAGAAATACAATATAGACGAGGATAGTATCAAATTGATCATTTGATTTCATTTTTATTTACCTGGTATGTCGACTGTAAAGGACATCTCGTTCCAAAAATTTTCCTTCATCATTACATCTTGAAAATTCCTGTCTTGGTGACTATATAAGTGTGGATATGCTCTTAATGCATCAATGAGAAGTTCGTCACTTTCTTTAAGATTTTCATCACTTAAAAACTCAGTCTCATTGTCATCAAGCCGATTGTTATTAAAATAATGATCGTGATCACTCATTTTTTCAACCACATAACCTCTCCAAGCGTCTTCATTCAAAATAAACCGAGAAACTCTCCGATTGGTTGTCCGCTGGAGTAGGCCGTAAAAATTTCATCCTGTCGAAAGTTTTCGACGTTTACGTTTTACGTTTACGGACGAAAGTGGTGGGGCGGAATACTCAGCCCTGATTGGCCTATTCGCTTACGGTTGCGTCTTACGGGCTTATGGAATTGTGTGTGTGATGGCCTTAAGCAAAGAGGATAGACTAAAGTAGCGTCTCAGATCTCGGGGTTCAGGTGACCCCAAGCCAAAAATAGTATGATCCCAACGGAGGGATGGCGCCACGGTCGAATCTGACGGCTGGGCGACCTGCCTGTGCCGGTAACTCGGGACCCGGCACTTCGGCAGTACTGTCGGACTGAGGAGATTGTAGCCCTGAGTGTCAGAGGTGGGAGACAACGATTGTAGTGGGGATTGAGAAAAGTGGGGGTAAATTTGAGGACCACAATCTCCTTAGTTCAACCATAGCAGTCCCGCTGTCACAGGGATAATTTCGGAGGGGAATTCATGCCCTCCTCGTCCTCAACATGCTCTTAATGTTTTTCAGGTGATTCATTTGCTGGTTAATTAATATTAAGAAATGAAACATAGATGGTGTGATGGAGAATTAAATTCCCCATCAATCGATCCCCGTTGCATCCCTTAATCTCTGTAACAAAAAAATACAAACTACGACAAAAGTCAGTGACTTTTCACCATTCGCCCGCGAATTAAAAATTTGTTTCTCCCCTCCTAATTGAAATTAAGAGATGAAAAAAAGGCTGTTTGATGGAGAACTAAATTACCCATCAATTAACCCTCTTTCATCCCTTAATCTCTGTAAAAAATGGAAGAAACTGTCATGAAAATCACAGCGCAGTAAGAAAAATAAACGTTTCGCGGCGCATAGTGAATCCGGTAATTAAAAATTCACTTCTCCCCTCCTAATTGAGATTAAGGGATGAAAAAAGGGCAGTTCGACGGAGAATTAAATTCCCCATCAATTAACCCTCTTTCATCCCTTAATCTCTGTAAAAAATGGAAGAAACTGTCATGAAAATCACAGCGCAGTAAGAAAAATAAACGTTTCGCGGCGCATAGTGAATCCGGTAATTAAAAATTCACTTCTCCCCTCCTAATTGAGATTAAGGGATGAAAAAAGGGCAGTTCGACGGAGAATTAAATTCCCCATCAATTAACCCTCTTTCATCCCTTAATCTCTGTAAAAAATGGAAGAAACTGTCATGAAAATCACAGCGCAGTAAGAAAAATAAACGTTTCGCGGCGCATAGTGAATCCGGTAATTAAAAATTCACTTCTCCCCTCCTAATTGAGATTAAGGGATGAAAAAAGGGCAGTTCGACGGAGAATTAAATTCCCCATCAATTAACCCTCTTTCATCCCTTGCTCGCTGTAACAAAAAAATAAAAACTGCTATGAAAGTCAGGGGCCAGTAAGAAAAATAATTTTTTCGCGGCGCACATTGACTTTTCACCATTCGCCCGCGAATTAAATTCCCCATTAATTAATCCTCTCTCATCCCTTAATCTCTGTAACAAAAAAATAAAACCTGCCGTGAAAGTCATGGACCAGTAAGAAAAATAATTGTTTCGCGGTGCACAGTGGCTTTTCACCATTCGCCTGCGACTTAAAAATGCAGCTCTCCCCTCCTAATTGAGATTAAGGGATGAAAAAAACGCTGTTCGACGGAGACTTAAATTCCCCATCAACTGACCCTCTTTTATCCCTTAATCTCTCTAACAAAAAGATAAAAACTGCCATGAAAGTCATGGGCCAGTCAGAAAAATAATAGTTTCGCGGCACACAGTGACTCCCTGTAATTAAAAATTCTCCTCTCCCCTCCTAATTGAGATTAAGGGATGAAAAAAGGCAGTTCGACGGAGAATTAAATTCCACATCAATTAACCCTTTTTCATCCCTTAATCTTTGTAACAAAAAAATAAACACTGCGACGAAAGTCACAGCGCTGAGGGAAGCCAAAACGAAACTCGTATTTTTTTACTTTACTCTATTTCGATTGCTATATCATATTTACTGGGCATCGTCTCTTGTTTTGGAAGTCCGACGAATTATGCGAATTTTGCAGACGTCAAAAATGTAAACAACCGAACATAATCGAAAAATAACCGTCGCAGATCTCAGTTGTTCTTTTACTCTGGTGAGAGAAACATCAGCTCAAAAGAGTGATTCAATTTCTTTACTTTATTTTGCGATTCTCAGTCAATTGTTAAAGGTTTACGGCGTCACTTGTTAATTTGTGAAAGTGCTAATTAGCGCGTCAGCGAATGAACGATGCCCTCGTGTAATAAGTGCGTTTATCGTGGGTGTGTGGGAGTGTGATTTTCCACCGCGTGAGGTAATTTATTTATATTTATTGTGAACAATGGGGCCGCAAATGTTGCTAAAAATGTCGGTCATGGGATATGTTCGGTTTTTGCTATGAAATGCAAGTAGCAAAAAATGGTTTTGTGGCTTACGAGGGGGAGGTGAAATTTCACTATTGACAAGCTGGAGAGGGTCGCGAGGCTCATGAGTCGGAAGAAAGATATCAGGGGAGGGAAAAGGCTCATGAGGGGGAAGGAAAATATCACGACTGTAACGCTGATTACGGAGGGAAGTTACATTTTCACGAGGGACAACCTCGAGAAGGTTACGTCGTTCACCAACGGTTAGGGGGGCGGATGGCGGGCGNAGATATCAGGGGAGGGAAAAGGCTCATGAGGGGGAAGGAAAATATCACGACTGTAACGCTGATTACGGAGGGAAGTTACATTTTCACGAGGGACAACCTCGAGAAGGTTACGTCGTTCACCAATGGTTAGGGGGGCGGATGGCGGGCGGGGGGAATACAACGAGAGTGAAGAGGCTCACGAGGGGGAGTTAAAATCTTTTGAGGGTTTTAAGGCTTATGACAGGCAACTAAAATTTCACGATGGACAAGCTTACGAGAGTCACGGGACACCCGAGTGGGAGGGGAGATACAACGAAGGTGAAGGCAGTTATTAAGGATGTTCGACACCTTTTTGGCTGAAATTCACGTTTTTTTTCCTTGTTCTGGCGAATTGTCGATCGGATTGACGGAAAAAAATAGAACGTTTTTGTGTTCTGTCATTATTCAATGGCTCACGCAGTGTCATAGTGGTGGGATCATTTTCCTGCGTTTTTTCTACAGTTTTGTGATTCCTTTTAAACGTTTAGCAAAAATGCACAAAAATGATCGCACCACCTTGCAACTTCGCGAGTCATTAAATAATGACAAAATGCAGAAACGTTATATTTTTTCGCGTCAATCCGACCCACAATTCGCAAGAAAAATTTAAAAAACGTGAATTTTGACCGAAAAGGTGTAGAACATCCTTAAGGGGAGGAAAAATTTCTGGCGATCCTTGTTGAATTTTTCCTCCTCCTTGTGAGCCTCGTTCCACTCATGATATTTTTCCTCGCCCTCATGAGCCTCGTAACTTTCGTTAACTTGCTCCTCGTGAAAATGTCAATTCTGTCCGTGATCTCCGTTACACTCGCGGTGTTTTCCCTCCCCCTCATGAGCCTCTTCACACTCCCTATATTTTCCCTCCCCCTCGGGAGTCTCGTGGCCCTCATTAGCCTGGTAACCCTCGCGAAATTTCTGCTCCCCCTTGTAAGTTTCGTGACCATTGCGAAAGTTTTGTTCCCTTTCGCAAGATTCGTAACCCTCGGGAAATTTATTCCCCCCTCGTGAGCCTGGTTGTCATCGTAAGATCGTGCCGTGTGGAATTTTGACTTCTAACGTTCAGTTTCCTGGCTGAGGGCTCCGGGATTTTTTTGCTCTAGAAAATTTGAATGGTCGTTTTCTCTCCAAAATTTGTTTTTCAATTTTTTTTTTACCAGAGCAGTGACACTGAATGGGGTTTAGGGGTAAGAGCATCATGAAATTCCAGAATTTCAGCTGAAAAAAATAGGGCACAAAAGGGCAAAATGCCCGCTTTTCAACTGTCAATAACTCGTGAATGGCGGGATGAGAATTCGGTTTTTATTTTTCATTTTCAAGCTGATTTTTTAAACTTTGAGCGGGGCCCTGATCCATCCAAACGGATCATTCTATCGAGACATATCCACATTCAAAGATGCGTCGTTTTACCTCACTCTGTCCCATTCTTCGAATGTTCATCCATTTTCCTCTCAGTTTGGATAGTCCTAAGTCTATTTCGCGATTATTCATCGCTTCGTGATTCTGATAGACTCCTGGTCATGGAGACTTTTCGCTTTTTTTAGTTCAGAACTGTGGATAGATTACATCGACAATGAGGAACTCCGCTATCTGACTCCCAGCCAACTACGAGAGAGTCACATTTGTTCCGTTCATTTTCAAGACTCCGATTATACTTTTGTCGGACCGTCGAAGAAGAAGCGGGTCAAAAACGAGGCGACACCATTAGATGTAAGAAACACAGAAGAAAATCCCATTCCAGCTTTATCAGATGATAATTCCAAAAGTCAGAAGGCGAGTTTTGCTCTTCGAGAAAAGCGGCACAACGCTCATCCTGACAATGTGAAGTTTAACGAAGCGTTGAAGCGAGAATTGAACGAAGTATATGCGAAACTCAAAAATCAGAATTCCCAACTGGAAAATCAACGCAGAGAACTACAAAATCATCGCGCAGAACTCGACAATCAGCGCGCAAAATACCGCGATCAACGCGTATATTACTACAAACAACGAAAAACGATTGAACTTTTACTGCGAAGAATTACGCGTAGAAAGAGATCCAAACAGAAACTCAAAAAATTATCGATAGATGAAATCGTTGAAGCTGCCGGCCAGCATTTAAATGATGAGAAGCTCCGTACGGGGAAGATGACCCTTCGACATTCGCAACCACGTTAGTGGGTGGAAGATGAGCAGGAACTCGCGTTACAGATTTATGCTCGGGGGCCTAGAGTTTATCGGTTTTTAAGAAAGAAGAAGGTGATGAAGTGACCGTGCCTTACGTTAGTTAGAAAATGGATGAACGAGACGATAATTACTCCGGGATTCAATCCAGCTGTTTTCGCGAAATTAAAGGAAAGAATTAAAAATCTTGAGGATTTTGCAAAAGATTGTGTACTCATGTGGGATGAAATGTCGATAAGGGAATTATTAGAATATGACTCGCGTTTAGATTGCGTAACGGGTTTTGAGGATTTAGGGGAATATGGTAGATCAAATAAGATCGGCAACCACACGTTAGTATTCGTTATTCGCGGAATACGATCAGATTGGAAACAATCGATTGCTTATTTCATTTCCAATGATACCGTTCGCAGTGAAATCCTCAAGTGCATGATTGATGAGGCCATACATTGCGTCTTCGATGTCGGTCTTCGAGTACGACTCTGTGTGTGCGATTAAGCACAAACAAATGTAAGCACGATACGCAGTTTTATCACGAAGCCTCCTGCAAAAGATAGCGGGACTTCAGAAGAGGAGCCACCTTACTATTAGTTCGGAGGTTACAAGATCTACTTCGCGTCGATATTCCTCATCTTCTTAAAGGGCTACGGAATAATCTCTTCATGAACGATTATTTGCTTCCGCAAGTGAATTCTCGCTCTGATTCAAGCCCTCACAAAGGCGAAGGCAGTGATCCTGACAGGATACATAGTCTCTCCGATGAAGAAATCCTTTCTGATGGACAAGGCACTATTTTTGAAGATGAGCTGTTCCTTGAAGAGGAAGGAATTCGTTTCGACGAAGAAATGTTTCCTGGGGAGACGGGTATTCCTTCTGACCAAGGTCGGCTAGTCTCTGCAAAATTTCGGAAAGTTGAACGGTCCAACCACCGACTTTAATCACGTGATTTCCGCGGCGTTTAAAATATTTAAGAGTACAATCAAGCCAAATCTTCATAATCAAGAACTTCGGGGTCATTTTCATAAAATTTTCACTCAATGGCTTGAGCGCGAATATCCTCAGTGGATTACAAATGTCGCGGGAACACCTTGTGCGGGTCATCGGGAATTTTGCGTGAACTTTTTGAGTCGGTGTATACTTTTTTATAATTTGAGGTGGCTATCCCAAGAAATCCGGGATCAACCGAAAGGGAAAAAGAGAAACTCAGGAGGAGATCCTAAGCCGCATCCTAAACTCAAGCTTTTCAAACATCGGCAAAAGCTGGGGGTGGTAGATCTACAGAGGAATTTCTCATTGCCGGACAAGTGGGAAATTCGTCTGTGGAATTCCATATTAATTTTTTTCGTCTGTGTTTCATACATTTTGGTATGTATCTCAATATACTGACATATATATACATGGAGAGAAATACTAGCCGTGGCGAGTCCAATGAATGATTAATTTTGGCCGAACAGATCGTAGAATTTATGCGACGATTGATTTTACGACAGTTTATTCAATTTTAATGCGGTACCACATTACGTTTCGAAACGAAATGCTTACGTCCTTTTACTGATAATTTACATTGAGTATTTCTCTCCATGTAAGTAAATCTGCACATGTATTGTTTTTTCAATAAAAATGAGAGAAAATTTCTGTCCCTTCCTCCCCCTTCCCCATATCCTGCCCCTCCCGATGGAAGATGCCTCACCACTTTCTCGCAGTTTCCACTGAACAATGGCAGGGAATCTGTCTTCCATATCATTGACTAAGAGTGAGGCAAATCTCAGTTTCTATTATTTTGCTACAGACATGAAGAGATGAAACGAGTGTTAATTGATGGGGGATTTAATGCACAGTCGAACAGCCTTTTTTTCATCCCTTAATCTTAATTAGGAGGGGAGAGGTGAATTTTTAATTTGCGGGCGAATGGTGAAAACTCACTATGCGCCGCGAAAAAATGATTTTTCTTACTGGCCCATGACATTCATGGCAGTTCTTATTTTTTTGTTACAGAGATTAAGGGATGAAAGAGGGTTAATTGATGGGAAATTTAATTCTCCGTCAAACTGCTCTTTTGTGAAGTGAAGTGAATTTTTAATTACCGGGAGTCACTGTGCGCCGCGAAACTATTATTTTTCTCACTGGCCCATGACATTCATGGCAGTTCTTATTTTTTTGTTACAGAGATTAAGGGATGAAAGAGGGTTAATTGATGGGAAATTTAATTCTCCGTCAAACTGCTCTTTTGTGAAGTGAAGTGAATTTTTAATTACCGGGAGTCACTGTGCGCCGCGAAACTATTATTTTTCTCACTGGCCCATGACATTCATGGCAGTTCTTATTTTTTTGTTACAGAGATTAAGGGATGAAAGAGGGTTAATTGATGGGAAATTTAATTCTCCGTCAAACTGCTCTTTTGTGAAGTGAAGTGAATTTTTAATTACCGGGAGTCACTGTGCGCCGCGAAACTATTATTTTTCTCACTGGCCCATGACATTCATGGCAGTTTGTGTTTTTTTGTTACAGAGATTAAGGGATGAAAGAGGGTTAATTGATGGGAAATTTAATTCTCCGTCAAACTGCTCTTTTGTGAAGTGAAGTGAATTTTTAATTACCGGGAGTCACTGTGCGCCGCGAAACTATTATTTTTCTCACTGGCCCATGACATTCATGGCAGTTTGTGTTTTTTTGTTACAGAGATTAAGGGATGAAAGAGGGTTAATTGATGGGAAATTTAATTCTCCGTCAAACTGCTCTTTTGTGAAGTGAAGTGAATTTTTAATTACCGGGAGTCACTGTGCGCCGCGAAACTATTATTTTTCTCACTGGCCCATGACATTCATGGCAGTTTGTGTTTTTTTGTTACAGAGATTAAGGGATGCAACGGGGATCGATTGATGGGGAATTTAATTATCCATCACACCGTCTGTGTTTAATTCCTTGAATCCAATTCCTTGAATCTAAAGTTGAATCCAAGAGGTCGGAGAGGCACGAAAGTTGAGCGGCGAGGGATCCAGGTCGATACAAGAAGGCCTCTAGTAAGGACTCCCGGTATTTCGTGTAACCAGAGCAATGCAGTAGCACGTGGCCCAGCGTTTCAAGTTCACCACTCTCACAGACTTGACAGATTTGGGTGGGATCGACTCTGAAGAAGGTTCTCTTGATGGAGAAAGAGAGCATCAGGGAGTTTGCCATTCTCACTTGGGCCTTCACTCTCACCATGGGTAGGGGAGAGCGCTGATTGAGGTAGCACGCTGGGAGACCTGTGACAGGCCTCGCCACCGACAGTCGGCAAAAATCCGAGGTCAAAGCCCGGGTCCCATCCTGCACGAGATGGAGTCTGAGCTCGGAGAGGACCCTATGGCTTTCTGCCGTCCAGTAAGAAGCCTCGGGGTTGGTGCAGTCAAAGGCGATGTTGAAGGGATCACAGAGAGCTTGAAGTTGCAGAACCCGATTTAAACGGAGAGCACGAGCCTTGCTCGCTTCAGAGCTGGTGCTCTCTCTCTGAGCAGCAGTCAGTTCCATGAATCTGCGTAGACAGGCCTTAGGTAGCCTATCATCGTCCTGAGCCAAGACCTTAGAATACCAGTTCAGGGTAAGCTTCACTACCTGATAGAGGAGCTTAACCGTTCCGACTTCATGCCGTAGGACGTGGCCGGGAGTGCATGCTAGAAGGAGAAGAATTCTTTTATAAAAGTACGACTGAATGCGCTCGGTGGTGTCAGGGTACTGGAGGGCCCAAGTAGGGGCGGCATAGAGGAGTGTAGAAGCAACCATGGAGTCGAACAGCTTCGTGGTGGCATCCCAGGAGTCTGCACTGGCACTGGCCAAGATGGATAGTACGGAGCCAACAGCTGCCCGAGCTTTGTCGACCGCAGTCAGCGTAGCCCGACTGCTAAGAGACGAAGAAGAGAAAACAACTCCCAAATACGTATACGTGGGGACAATTTCAACCGCCTCACCGTAGATTTTTAATGGGAAGCTTGGAAGAAGGGAAGCTTTACCTCCAGATCTAAAAACAATCAGTTTAGTCTTCGAGACGTTGATTGTTAGCTGGTTCATTCGGAAGTATTCTTCCAAATCCTTTAGCAGATGGAACATTCGAATCTGAAAGGAGGTAAGTAAGACCAGGTCGTCTGCAAACAAAAGAGCCAGGACGTCTCTCATAGTGCCAATACTTGGTCCTCTGTGGCCTCTGCTACGGAGGAAGAGCTCAATGTCATACATGAAGAGCAGAAAGAGCGTTGGACTCAGACTTTCCCCCTGAAGAACACCTGCGGTGATGTCTATCCTCTCGGTAAATTGACCCCCAGTCCTAACTCTCAAGGCAGCGTGCTCGTACAAGCCTTGAAGTGCCTTGATGATTTTCGTACTGACTCCCAAATGGAAGAGTTTCTGCCAGAGGAGTGTGTGGCTAACCGAGTCAAAGGCTCTTTTCAGGTCAACGAAAAGCCCGAAGACCTTACGGTTACCGAGTCTCAACTGCAGCTGGATTGATGCAAGAGCGACGAAGATGTGATCGAGCGTTGATCTGCCCTTTCGGAAATCCGCCTGGCATTCCGGATAGATACGTTCCTCTTCCGCCCATTTGTCCAACCTGGTGCAGAGCACTTTGGTGAAAAGCTTGGCTACAACGTTGACGAGGGCTATACCTCTGTAATTTTTAGGTTTGGACTTATCGCCCTTTTTACAGATCATAGTCAGGACGATGTCGTGTCAGGAGTCAGGCATAATACCCTCGTTCAAGATTTTGTTGAAGAGGTCACACAGAAATAGTACGCCTGTCGGAGGGAGGGCCTTATAAAACTCCGCAGGAAGGCCGTTTGAATCCGCGGCCTTTCCACATTTCGCACTGACTAATACTGACTCTATTTCTGCAAGCGTGATGAGGCAATCCAGCCGTTCGTCGGAAAGGCCTGCATAAACACTCAAATCAAACTCTCTAGGGGGGTAAACTTTCGCATAAAAAGCTTGCCAGATTTCCACGGTAAGTTCCGGAGAATATGATTTCATCCTACAGCATCTGATCGCCTTCCAGAAGTCTGCCGGGTTGCTCGTGTTTGCGATTTTTTCACGAAGTTCACTGAAATAGAAATCTTTCTTGTCGGATATCAGATTGTAATATGATTTTTTCGCATTTCGGAATGCGTCAGCCACAGGGGCTTGGAAGGCGTTGTTTTGGCAGGTGTGGAGAAGCACGGTTGTGAACTTCTTCGCAGCTTGACAGTCCTTGTCGAACCATGGCTTACGCATTTGACTGGACGCAGAGGGGTTAGGTCTGGTGAGCATGCTGGCACTCTTTGCAGCATCGTAAATTGCGTCGTGTAGAACTTGCATCAGGTGGTTACCCTCATCATTACGATCACAGACCAAGGAAGGGGAGTCGGTAATGTACCGGAGATACTTGTCTATCTTAGTCTTTTTCCACACGAATCTGGGGGATTGAGGCATACGGGGCTGGGTAGAGAGGTAGGAAGAGGGAGGGCCAAGGAGGTCTAGGTGGATAGGGAAGTGATCAGAAGGGAGGACTGACTGGTCGACGTAGAAGTCATGGATTAGATTAAGGTTCCGGAGATCGGAAAATATGTAGTCGATGATGCTTCTGCCTCTGGCTCCAACGTGGGTGATACGAGCCGGTGAGTCGCCGGGCGTTCGGCCGTTTAGGAGGAGGAGGCCGTTATCTTTGAAAAACTCACTAATACTAATTCCACGCCTGTCCGGCTCAACCGGGGTGATTTGACGCGATTGGGATATTACGAAGCCTTCGAGGAGCTCCTCAGGATAGGAGCCGTCCAACCCAATCTTGGCGTTGAAGTCTCCCCCGATGAATACTGGGGCATTTATCCTGATGTCGTCAATCTCTTCCAAGACCAACAGCAGGTCTGGAACGATGCGGCTGAGGTCTTGGCCTAGGGCAGGTTTAAAATAAACTACGCCCACAAAAAATGTGGACGGTGAATCGTCGGCGAGGGGTTGGCGTCGAAATTTTGCAAAAATCCAATAATCGGAGGTGCTTAATACTTCCGCCTGGAAGCTATTGTGATAGCAGAGGGCAAGACCTCCACTAGCATGGCCCGGTTTGCTCGGATCGTCTTTAATTCCTTCAACAGTGATGAAGAGGTACTCGTGGAAGCGCCTCGGGGCAAAAGTGACAGGGTTAAGGAGGCAGGTCTCCGTCAGGCCAAGGATGTCTGGGAGGGAAGTAGGGTTGTATAGGAAAAGGTTGTTAAAGCCGTTTACATTCCAAAAAGTTAATCTCAAGCTTCCTAGTTTTTTGTCGGTGGAGGAGGATTAGAGGAGGAGATGGAGGGTTGGGGGTGATGACGGTCACGTCGGGCAGTGCACAACTCGATGGATTTTTTTGAGGGGTTCCAGCGATATTGGAGGTCACCGATTATGGCAGACTGATGGGAGAGCTTCACCTCGAGCCCACTGTTCCTCTTTTCTTTCACGAATTTCTTCAGATGAAAATCAGCTTCTTGCTCGGCTGAGGTTAGGTCATTTTGTATAAATAATCCAGGTAACTTCGCGGCATTCTTGAGGTTGAAAAGTTCCTTCTTGGATTCCAGAGAGTCAAGCTTGGCACAGATCATACCTTCTTTGAAGTTTTTTGCTTCCAGAACTTTGCCCTTGAAGGAGGTGAATTTGGAGGACAGGAAGTTGGAGACAGCGGCAGCAAGATTGGATCCTGGTAGGGTGATGCCATGGATGATCACATTGCATTTTTTAAGTTCTCGCTCTTGTGCACCTAGCTTTCTGAGGATGTGATCAACAATGTTTTTGCCATTGGGGTTGTTCGAAGCAACCTGGACATCCTTCTCAATTTTCAGGAAACGTGCCTCCATTGCTGAATTGATAAGAGTAGAATCATTGGATTCAACTGCAGAGAGTCTGACTTTCATCTCAGACTGAGTAGTCTTCAAGTCCTTTACATCTGCTTCAAGGGCATTCACTTTGCCAGAAATTTCTTGGCGCCAAGTCTTAAATTCTCTACTCTCAATAGACGTTTCATCCCTCATTGAGTCAACCTTGTTTATTAAGAGGATCAGGACACGGTTTGAGGGTGTATCCTCCAACCCATAAGCACTGAGGGTCACTGACATCTTCGAGGAATCTGTGATTTCAGATGTTAAGGTGAGATCTGAAAGAAGAGGATCCTCCTCCTCTTCTGCGGCACTCATGTACTCTTGATCTACAGACGTATTGGGACTCGGACTGGGGGGAGCCGAGGGTGAGGGGGGAAATGGTTTTCCGCGAAGCTTTTTTGTTTCCGACAGGACCTCAGAAAGTTCGTCTACTTCATTGCCTCTTCTCTTCCTGGACGAGAGGGGTTGGGGGGTGAGGTGGAGTTTGATTGAGGGGGAGTTGTCCTTCGCTAGTGCTAGGGATTCCGCCTTCGTCGGTTTTCCTCTTCTGGGGGTCACTGAGAGCTCTTCCTTTCAGTCGATAGAACAGGGGATTTCAACAGCTTCTGGGACTGTGAGATGGCGCCAGAGGTCTCCCTTGAATTCATGACACAGTGGGGAACATAGGGAACACTGCGCGTCGGAGCGCAGCGGGAAAAGGAACGAGTAGGAATGAACTAACCTAGAAAATACTTATGACAATGAAAATTAGATGACTAATGGTCAAACTTAATTAATAGGTACAAGATTATAAGCTCAGAATAAGAGAGAGAGAGAGAGAGAGAGAGAGAGAGAGAGAGAGAGAGAGAGAGAGAGAGAGAGAGAGAGAGAGAGAGAGAGA
>NW_021681061.1:28756-69301 GCF_001412515.2 Diachasma alloeum
AGAGAGAGAGAGAGAGAGAGAGAGAGAGAGAGAGTGAGAGAGCGAGAGAGAGAGTGAAAGAGAGAGAGAGAGAGAGAGAGACTTCATTAACCTTGATAATTCCCTGTGACCCCCTCATTAACACCGCGTGATTAATTAAGTCATTTTGTAATGATTTATCAAGTGCCAGAGTCATTGTTGGGCCACTGTTTCTCAGACTACCCGCCAGCACTTCCTCTGATACTGCTTTCTATTCCGCTCCCCTTTACCAATTAACAAATCTTCATGGGTTTTCACTTATCCTTGATAAGTCCCTATCACCCCCTCATTAACACCGCTCCTTTAATTAAGCCGTTCAGTAATAATTCATCAACTATCAGAGTCACCGTCGGTCGACAATTCTGCTGAGACCTGCGCCTCCTTACCTCAACTGTCGGAAACAATTGTTGGATTGAGGAAATATCCGATACTTGCAAGTGACAGCTAGTTTCGGTTCATCTCTCAGGGACGTTTTGACATTCTCTTAGAGATTCATTTCGATCAAGGCAGAGATTTCGAATCTTCAATTTTAAGCGAACTCATGAAACTTTTGTGTATTCACAAAACTCGAAGTACTCCGCTGCACCCTCAATCTAACGGTATGTCCGAAAGATTGCATAAGGCTGTTCTCAACTACCTCGCTGAATTCATTAATGACAATCAGAAAGTTTGGGATAAATGGTTACCATTATTTCTTTTTGCATACCCTTCTTCCAAACATCAGACAACTCAATTCACCCCAGCCATGTTGATGGTTGGAACAGAATTGAGATTCCCTTTGGATTTATTCCAGGGTACACCACCTCTAAACAATCCTAACAATCACATTGATCTCCTAGTTTACATTGACCGTTTACAAGACAAGTTGGTGGTCATTCATAAACAAGTTAGAGAAAATCGCAGACTGAAAAGTAACAATGAAGTCTAGATTTGATTTACATATCTTATGATTTACTTTACACCTGGATAAAATGTCTGGCTCTGCGCTCTCAAAAGAGCCAAGGGTAAGTGTCCGAAAATTCAAAGAAATTAGGAAAAAACATATGTGATTAAATCAAAATTGCATAATGTGGTTTACTGAATCCAGAAATTTCCGAAAAGAAACTTTAGGGTGGTTCATGTTAATCGTTTATGGCCTACAGAGCAAGATGATTGAGTGTAATTTTGAACAAATTACTACTTCATTTTCTAGCTACCGATAATTTGCTTATTGTAACAAATTACGTGAGAATCAAAGTTGAATATTCATTTCCCGTTGGTAATGAATGAAATTTCAGTTCCCGCTCCTGCGGATGAATTTTATTATAGGAGCAGAGTTAAGTCTTCAGTTCCCATTACTAATGGATGAAATCTTCAGTTCCCGCTATTGCGGATGACTTTTGAGTACACTATTGCCCGAGTAATAGGCTTGGCAATGTGATTTGTCGGTTGTAGCCGACTGCCTGAGTTGAATGTTTGATAAACTGATTTGTTGTAATCTGTGATTTAATTGAATAATTTATGAAAATGTTACCTCCGATCATAAATTAATGTGCGTGTTGGAATAAGGTGAATGTTATTTTTGCTAATTAAAAAAAAAGGAATGGTTGCAAAATCTTTCGAAAATTACAACCCTTTATTTATTAACATGTTTGAATTTTTGGTAGTTGTTTGAAGTAGTTGCTTGAAAAATAATTATTGGCAAAGTAGTTGGTTGGAAAGTAGCGGCTTTGAACTTTGGCTACTTGAATGAAATTCTTTATGAAACATTTTCTAATCAGAGAAATTTTTGTGTTGAGTTGCTTATAGATGCTGGAATCAATCAAACTTTTTGTGTGTATGTTTCTTTAAATTTGCACAAATTGAAAGAAAACTTTCACACACTGACTTATTTAGAAAATTAATGAATGAATTTTACACACATTATGCTTTTGAGTCACAACATGATAAATTGGAAATTGTAACAACACTTGTGAGAATTGTGCTTATATAGAGTCAAACATTTTTAAGTAAGTCGGGACTGTTTTTCAATGATGATTTCTGTGAAGTTTTAGTTGAAAAACAGACTGGGACGCTCCTTATGTGAGATCTTACAACTTATCGAAATTTATTTCACCACTTTTAACTTACAACTTCAACAATTGAAGTTATAATACCTCAAATAGTTCCTGGTGTGATTGCCGAGGCGGCAATCTTTTCACGAAGGGAAGTAGTGTTACGTGCCCCCTTTCGAACCCTTTTAAAGGGAGACTACTATGAGTTTTAAAAATCGTGGGTTATTGGAGTGAGATTTTTCATACTTTGAAGATCGATTATATAGATCTGAAAACGAGTAATTAGTGCAAAAAAAATTTTTTTCATTGTTCGTTTGCCCGAAAATGCTCAAAATGCTAAAAATATTCCAGGGCCTCCAATTTTTGAGGTAGAAAAGATGTTTTTTTTTCAAAATTTTCGGAAAAATGTGTGGAACAATAATTACGAGCCAGTTTTCTTGGAATTCTACTCCTACACAGTTGATTTCGATGTTTTTTCATATAAAAAAATTCACTACTTGTGTAAAAAAATACAAAAAAAGCAAATTTAGCCATGTAAGAGGTGAATTAAAAAAAAAACTCGCTTGTAATTATTATTCCACATATTTTTCCGAAAATCTTGAAAAAAAATCATTCGTAGCTCAAAAGTTGGAGGTCCTGGACTGTTTTTGGCATTTTAAGCTTTTTCGGGCAAACGAACAATAAAAAAATTTTTTTTTACATTCTAAGAATTTTAGGGGAGACGAAAATTAAAAAAAATTTTTTTGCACTAATTATTCGTTTTCAGATCTATATAATCAATCATCAACGTATGAAAAGTCTCACTCCAATAACCCACGACTTTTAAAACTCACAGTAGTCTCCCCTTAAACTATATCGCGTTTGAAGGATGTCAAGGAGCTGAACGAAAGAACGGTCGTCTTTGGTGAAGTCCGATGTTCAATTATTTCTTTGTGGTGTAATTGCTGGATGGATACACATCTGTCACTTGGCGTACCTTTGAATTATTAGTAAACCGCCCCAATAATTTCATCAATTTGTGTTGTGTTTTTTTTCGGGATATAACAATATCCTGGGTACTCGATCAATATATATGATATACATCCTCTGGTTCATTTAAAAAACTGACAGGGCGGGGCCCAGTAGACTGCTAACTTATGCGTGACATTTCTCATTTTAAAGCAGGGCACGATATTATTCATTAGTCTACATTGCGCAAATACTCTCGAGAAATCAGTAGGAATCATGATTGAAAGATAGGTTTCCATCAATGAAATGACGTTCAGGGCTATCATACCCTAGGTGGTATGATAGCTGCATTAAATTATAGAGAATATTACATTAGAGCACAAGGGCACAAATTTCGTTTTCTACGAATGTGAAGTTTAATTTGTATTCACATTCGTTGAAAACGAAGTTTATGCCCGAGTGGTCTATACTATTTTATGCCGCATCGTGCAGAAGTCGAGTTTATCGCACGCTGCGCTTCGCGCAGCGTGCTTCAAACTTGACTTATTGCACGGCGTGCCATAAAAAAAAACTCAGTTTTATGGGAAAAAGCCTTTCAGCATAAAAAACCCGTATTTATTATCAATACACTAAGTTTAGAGGGTTCACTGCGAAAGGCGGTGACACATGTGTATTCACACACACATACATACAACACAGTATATTTTTTAGTTGTTTAAAGGTTCACGATAACGGCTGGCACGTGTCCACACATATAAGTATATAACCTACATTAAACCTTAATAACGCAGGCTAATTTGGGGCGACTTGGCGCAATCGTTGATTGCGTCCTTGGAATCGTGGCTTCTGTGCCACGTGGAGACACGAAATCGTGTGATTTCGTGTCGTTGATTGATCGTTTGTGTGATCGTTAATTCAATGCCACTTGCTATTGAATTTTGGTTCACTAGTGCATTAGTTTGTTGTTAGTTGGTTTAAGTTGTTGAACCCGTTGGGCTCGTTTAGTTTAAAGTCAAGATGACTCGGTAAAAAGTTGGATTTTTATTAGCAATTCAAACACGCTGCCATCGCTTGTGGCTAGCATGTGAACGCGGCCTCAAACCTTCGCAGGTGTTACGATGTAACATACTCCCGGTGAAAGCTGCGAAATGTTATTAACATCTAATATTATAGAGCAGGTTAAATGAGTTCGCATTTTAACAATTCTTGGTACGCTAGACCACAACTAAGTTACAGGCAAGAGCCATAGGCGAGTGATGTTGCGTTTGTAGATGCCGCCAGCAGTTTTGACTGATGCGACTCGAATGATGCTGTCACTCCCAGAGAAGAATTCTACGATCACTCCCAGTGGCCATCGTGCACAGGTGACAAGATCATCCATGAGGAGGACTACTGAACCCAGTTTGAGTTCAGCAGTGGAGTCCTGCCACTTATGACGAGACTGCAATTCNTGTTGCGTTTGTAGATGCCGCCAGCAGTTTTGACTGATGCGACTCGAATGATGCTGTCACTCCCAGAGAAGAANTTGTTCGTTTGCCCGAAAATGCTCAAAATGCTAAAAATATTCCAGGGCCTCCAATTTTTGAGGTAGAAAAGATGTTTTTTTTTCAAAATTTTCGGAAAAATGTGTGGAACAATAATTACGAGCCAGTTTTCTTGGAATTCTACTCCTACACAGTTGATTTCGATGNGGCACAAATTTCGTTTTCTACGAATGTGAAGTTTAATTTGTATTCACATTCGTTGAAAACGAAGTTTATGCCCGAGTGGTCTATACTATTTTATGCCGCATCGTGCAGAAGTCGAGTTTATCGCACGCTGCGCTTCGCGCAGCGTGCTTCAAACTTGACTTATTGCACGGCGTGCCATAAAAAAAAACTCAGTTTTATGGGAAAAAGCCTTTCAGCATAAAAAACCCGTATTTATTATCAATACACTAAGTTTAGAGGGTTCACTGCGAAAGGCGGTGACACATGTGTATTCACACACACATACATACAACACAGTATATTTTTTAGTTGTTTAAAGGTTCACGATAACGGCTGGCACGTGTCCACACATATAAGTATATAACCTACATTAAACCTTAATAACGCAGGCTAATTTGGGGCGACTTGGCGCAATCGTTGATTGCGTCCTTGGAATCGTGGCTTCTGTGCCACGTGGAGACACGAAATCGTGTGATTTCGTGTCGTTGATTGATCGTTTGTGTGATCGTTAATTCAATGCCACTTGCTATTGAATTTTGGTTCACTAGTGCATTAGTTTGTTGTTAGTTGGTTTAAGTTGTTGAACCCGTTGGGCTCGTTTAGTTTAAAGTCAAGATGACTCGGTAAAAAGTTGGATTTTTATTAGCAATTCAAACACGCTGCCATCGCTTGTGGCTAGCATGTGAACGCGGCCTCAAACCTTCGCAGGTGTTACGATGTAACATACTCCCGGTGAAAGCTGCGAAATGTTATTAACATCTAATATTATAGAGCAGGTTAAATGAGTTCGCATTTTAACAATTCTTGGTACGCTAGACCACAACTAAGTTACAGGCAAGAGCCATAGGCGAGTGATGTTGCGTTTGTAGATGCCGCCAGCAGTTTTGACTGATGCGACTCGAATGATGCTGTCACTCCCAGAGAAGAATTCTACGATCACTCCCAGTGGCCATCGTGCACAGGTGACAAGATCATCCATGAGGAGGACTACTGAACCCAGTTTGAGTTCAGCAGTGGAGTCCTGCCACTTATGACGAGACTGCAATTCGTGGAGATATTCTTTGTGCCACTTATTCCAGAAATCTTGTTTGGCCTTGGTGATGAAATTGTACGTAGACAAACGATTATCTGGAACTGAAATAAACAATTTATCGGGCAGCGCGTTGAATGGTCTACCTATCAAGAGGTGAGCTGGAGTTATGGCTAAACGATCATTGGGATCGGCTGAAAGAGTACATAAAGGTCGCGAATTTGAGATTGCTTCGATTTCGATAAGAAGAGTGTTAAGTTGCTCATAAGTGAGCGTGTGATCCTTTAAAATGCGCTTTAAGTGATGTTTGAAACTCTTTACAGCCGCTTCCCAAATCCCTCCAAAATGGGGAGACAGTGGCGGATTAAAATGCCACTCGATGCGCTTGGACNTATGATAGCTGCATTAAATTATAGAGAATATTACATTAGAGCACAAGGGCACAAATTTCGTTTTCTACGAATGTGAAGTTTAATTTGTATTCACATTCGTTGAAAACGAAGTTTATGCCCGAGTGGTCTATACTATTTTATGCCGCATCGTGCAGAAGTCGAGTTTATCGCACGCTGCGCTTCGCGCAGCGTGCTTCAAACTTGACTTATTGCACGGCGTGCCATAAAAAAAAACTCAGTTTTATGGGAAAAAGCCTTTCAGCATAAAAAACCCGTATTTATTATCAATACACTAAGTTTAGAGGGTTCACTGCGAAAGGCGGTGACACATGTGTATTCACACACACATACATACAACACAGTATATTTTTTAGTTGTTTAAAGGTTCACGATAACGGCTGGCACGTGTCCACACATATAAGTATATAACCTACATTAAACCTTAATAACGCAGGCTAATTTGGGGCGACTTGGCGCAATCGTTGATTGCGTCCTTGGAATCGTGGCTTCTGTGCCACGTGGAGACACGAAATCGTGTGATTTCGTGTCGTTGATTGATCGTTTGTGTGATCGTTAATTCAATGCCACTTGCTATTGAATTTTGGTTCACTAGTGCATTAGTTTGTTGTTAGTTGGTTTAAGTTGTTGAACCCGTTGGGCTCGTTTAGTTTAAAGTCAAGATGACTCGGTAAAAAGTTGGATTTTTATTAGCAATTCAAACACGCTGCCATCGCTTGTGGCTAGCATGTGAACGCGGCCTCAAACCTTCGCAGGTGTTACGATGTAACATACTCCCGGTGAAAGCTGCGAAATGTTATTAACATCTAATATTATAGAGCAGGTTAAATGAGTTCGCATTTTAACAATTCTTGGTACGCTAGACCACAACTAAGTTACAGGCAAGAGCCATAGGCGAGTGATGTTGCGTTTGTAGATGCCGCCAGCAGTTTTGACTGATGCGACTCGAATGATGCTGTCACTCCCAGAGAAGAATTCTACGATCACTCCCAGTGGCCATCGTGCACAGGTGACAAGATCATCCATGAGGAGGACTACTGAACCCAGTTTGAGTTCAGCAGTGGAGTCCTGCCACTTATGACGAGACTGCAATTCGTGGAGATATTCTTTGTGCCACTTATTCCAGAAATCTTGTTTGGCCTTGGTGATGAAATTGTACGTAGACAAACGATTATCTGGAACTGAAATAAACAATTTATCGGGCAGGGCGTTGAATGGTCTACCTATCAAGAGGTGAGCTGGAGTTATGGCTAAACGATCATTGGGATCGGCTGAAAGAGTACATAAAGGTCGCGAATTTGAGATTGCTTCGATTTCGATAAGAAGAGTGTTAAGTTGCTCATAAGTGAGCGTGTGATCCTTTAAAATGCGCTTTAAGTGATGTTTGAAACTCTTTACAGCCGCTTCCCAAATCCCTCCAAAATGGGGAGACAGTGGCGGATTAAAATGCCACTCGATGCGCTTGGACAAAGCGTAGTTTCGTACTACCTCTTTGAAATCAGGGGTGGAAATCAGATCATAAAGTTCGCTGAGCTCCCTGCTCGCTCCAACGAAATTTGTACCATTGTCAGAGTAGACATGTTCAGGAACCCCTCTGCGACTGACAAACCTTCGAAAGGCTGATAAAAAACCTTCTGTGGAAAGGTCAGTGGCAAGCTCGATATGTACGGCCTTTGTAACCATGCAAACGAACACATAACCGTAGGCCTTGAGGAAGGATCGGTTACGATCCTTCTTCTCCTTGATAAGAATTGGTCCAAAGAAATCGATACCTGTGCGGGAGAAAGCTGGTGCTTCGTTGACTCTAGCTCTAGGCAAATCAGCCATCTGAGCATGAACCAACTTTGGTTTCTGGCGGATGCATTCAACACATTGACGGAGAAGTTTCCTAATTTGATCCTTGCCGTTTAAAATCCAGAATTTGGTTCGAATGGCGTGGAGAAGTGCTTTGGATCCCTGCATGGCGATTTGAATGATGAACCTGTCGAATGATCATATCCGTAACAGGATGTTTACTGGGCAACAAAATGGGATGTTTTTGATTATAGGGAAGTTCCGACCTTTTGAGACGTCCATCCATACGGCGGATTCCCTTGTCATCCACGAATGGATGCAATTGATCAAAGGGAGTTCCCCTCAAATATGAACGGACTGGACCCTCTGAAGACTGAGTGGTCGAAAGCTTTCGAAGTTCGATGGAGAATCGTTCACGCTAAACCATCAAGACGATGCGATATTCGGCTTCGTGGATTTCCTCAACAGAGAGTGGACAATTCCGAGGAACTTGTGAATTCTTCCAACGCAAGATGTAAACAACAACTCTTACAAATCGTTCGAAGTTCGAGAAACGAGTGTAAATAGATTCACATGAAATGTTCGTGAGAAGGCAGATGCTCTTCTTTAGTCCAGGCACTTGTGTGACTAAAGGTTCGATCGACTGCGGCCATTGGGATTGGTCGAGAACTAACCATCTAGGACCTGACGTCCAGAGAGAATTTTTGACGAAGTCGGATGGAAGTTGTCCTCGAGACAATGCGTCAGCTGGATTGTCGTCAGACCGGACGTGTCTCCACCTAATTTGAGTTCCTAAAACTTGGATATTTGCAACCCTGTTTGATTCGAAAGTTCTTAAAAGATGAGGGGCTTTCTTGAACCAGCAAAGAACGCTAGTGGAATCAGACCACAAATAAACCTGATCAATGGAGAAATCCAACTGATCCCTAGTCTCGAGATATAACTTCTTGAGGATGGTAGCTGCGCAGAGTTCCAATCGAGGAATGGTAAGTCCACTCAAGGGGCCTACTCGAGATTTACTGCAGACCAGTTTAATTGACACATCATCTTGTGAATTACTGGATTTGATATACCGACAAGCTCCATAGCCATGAATGGAGGCATCACAAAATCCATGGATCTCGATTGGAGAAGGATTCGAGATCAGAATTTGTTGAGAAAATGGGATTTCTTGTAGTTCGGACAGACCAAAGAGGTGGATTGAGAGGAAGAAGAATCAGCTGTAAATGACGTGACGAAGGTGCGGGAACTAATCTTAGCAAATTTATTCGATGACTGAGGAAGACTCTCTCCTGTTGTCTTCTTCAGATTGTGATTGCGAATAGGTAGGGACACATAATCCCCAGCTTGCTGCTTGAAAATAGTAGTTTGGATGAACTCGAGAAGGTCGTCCAACTTTGGAAGCTCATCCATCCCAAGTTTATCTTGCCATCTTCTTCTGATTGCTGGAGGAAGACGGCGCTCGATGATACGAACGACGAAATCGTCACCAGATCGAGCGCCAAGACCCTCCAGAGTGTGAAGTTGTTGATGAACCTTATCCAGAAGTGTCGATAAGTCGTCACCAGACGCCTTGGTGGATTGAGGAAGATCGAGAATGGCATTTAGATGTTCCACGGCCACAATTCGTTTGTGATCATAAAAATCTAGAAGAGTTTGCCAACCCTTTGGATAATCCTTGTCACTAGGATCGAATCGGTCGACCTTGGCCAGAGCTTGGCCAGTGAGAGAGCCGAAGAGTTGACTGCACTTTACTGCGTCGCTGATGTCAGTTCGTGAATGGATAAGAGCAATGAATTTGTTCTTATATGTCGCCCAATTTTCCCGCTTACCATCGAAAACAGGAATTCGAATTTTAGGGAGTTTTGGTAGGTCTTGCCGTTCGGTAATCGTAATATTGTTGGGGTTCAAAGTGGAACTTAGAAGTGGCTCGACTCGTCGCAATTTTGTAACTGCACTAGCCACGTCGAAATATCGAACCTCAAGATCCAAAAAAGCTTCTACTTGAGGATTCTCGGGTTGAAGTGAGGTTAACTCTTCGTTGTACTTCAAGGAATTTTCATAGATTGTTGACAAACTGTCCGGACGGATTTTAGCACCTGTTGGATCAACATTTAGGCCTTCTAGGTATTGTTCTAATTTTTCTAATTGAATGGTAAAAGAGTTCAATCTTTGTTGAAGGTACGCAACGCGTTTTCTCTCTTCTTGAGAAAGTTTCATTTTTTTCAAGTTTAAAGTTTCTGAATTTATTATAAAAAGGCCTCTATTTTAAATTAATGGAACTGACGTAACTTTGTAGGAATTAATAAAACACTTGAAAAGATGAAATAACTGTTTTATGATAATTGAATTTACTAATTGACTGAGAAAAAGCAATTATGTTCCGTTAAAATGTATCAAATAATGAACTAAAAACTTAATTAAATTGCATTAAATTGCACTGAAAGTAAATCGTTTGAAAAGGGAAGATGTTATCAACAAATAACGAATTCAATTTGGCGCGTGTTAATGCTGTGAATCCCACAAATATACCAGCTGACGCATGCGCGCGAACAGACTTGTCTACTCATACGATGGGAACACAGAGATGAACAATATGAACGAATGGGAAAATAACAACAAAATGAGCAAAATTGTAGAATTGAATGCAAGTGAGATAAATGTGATAGACTTATCTATGCACTATTTCGCGATGCGGAGATCTACTGAACGGTGATGCTTCCTGGAACGGGAGTGACGGGTGATGGCTGACGATGCGTTTTGTTTGACGTGATGATCCGTCGAGGACTGTTTGATTGTTTTTAGAACGTTTTGTTTATTTCGCGTATTTGTGTGCACACGTCACTCGCAGTTGTAAACCAGGGAATGTGAATTGAAACCTCACAGGAGGCACCATGAAATGACGGTCAGGGCTATCATACCCTAGGTGGTATGATAGCTGCATTAAATTATAGAGAGAAAAAAAAGAACACAGTTTTATGGGAAAAAGCCTTTCGGCATAAAAAACCCAGATTTATTATCAATACACTAAGTTTGGAGGGTTCACTGCTAATGGCGGTGACACGTGTGTATTCACACACACATACATACAACACAGTATATTTTTTAGTTGTTTCAAGGTTCACGACAACGGCTGGCACGTGTCTACACATATAAATATATAAATAATAACATATAAATAATAACGTAGGCTAATTTGGGGGTTAGTTGGCGCAATCGTTGATTGCGTTCTTGGAAGCGTGGCTTCTGTGCCACGTGGAGACACGAAATCTTGTGATTTCGTGCCGTTGATTAATCGTTTGTTTGATCGTTAATTCAATGCCCCTTGCTATTGAATTTCGGTTCACTAGTGCACTAGTTTGTTGTTAGTTTGTTTAAGTTGTTGAACCCGTTGGGCTCGTTTAGTTTAAAGTCAAGATGACTCGGTAAAAGTTGGATTTTTTTTAGGTGCTGCCACCTTTTGTCGCCAGCATGTGAACGCGGCCTCAAACCTTCGCAGGTGTTACGATGTAACAATCAATGTGATTTCATCAATGTGGTCTTCAGAATTGAAACGGAAAAAGGGAGGATGCCACTGCAGAAACTCTGGTCTCATTCTAAGACCGATACGTCCGAATCGTAAGACCGGAGTTTCCGGATTTTTAAGTACTTAAATTGATCGAGATACGCGGTAGCGTATCGGCCAAGAAAAGTTTTGACCAACTCAGCAAAACATCAGGCCGAGTGCACCGCGTATCTATACACGACAGAACTCCCCCTCCACTACCTCTAAATGATTTAAATTCGGTATAATGAAAACGGGAAGACAAATCGGGAATGTGTCGTTAGTTACATTATATAAATCGCCTATGAGCTTTTCAATGATGTAACTATGGTATTTTTTGGATTAACAGTAAAAAAAGATACGCGCATAGCAACGGGTTGATATTCACATTCTCGCGATTTACATTACAAAGTCGGAGAATCAAGTTGTAACGTTGGCGGCGTCGGTCCAACTGAGCCTCATGTCCAACGTTGAAGTGTTGCCATCAGTGTATTTGAATGTGAGTTGTGATGTTGTTATGGAAAACCACGAGAAATATTCCTCTTCACGTTAAATCACTTATTAGAATGAAAGGGAAAATCGACTTGGTGTTCTATTTTGTTTTCTCTCGTCGAAAATTCGAATTTCATCCCGCCATATCTATATTCATATGCGGACCACGGACATAAAGATAGTTTATGCACTGTTTGTAAGGTTATCGGTTTATGGTTGGAATGTGATAAAAGTGAGATGTGTCGAAAATATGGTGTGATTAAGTATTAAATGTCCGTGAATAGTTAAATTCGAAAAGAAAATATTTATTTTTCTCCGAGTATAACAGAAAATGTTTTCATTCCGTAGAAACAAATTCTCTAAATTAAGTGACAGTGAAATGCGGACAATTTTGTGATTATTTAGGAAAAATTAGTAGGAGGCGGTGGGATTAAATGGAAACTTTGCATGCTTTTCAAAATGTTGATATCTTATTGAAGTGTCGATGAAATTGAATTTTTAAAAAATTAAAGTAGAGTCGGCCCCTTTGTAATAAGCTTAGACTGAGCTCAATCGATAAATTTGTTCCTTGGTTATAAATATTGAAACAAGAAGTCAGAAGAGTCCATTCCACCCAATGTTTCCGTAATATTTGTAAAAACGAAAAAACAAAAAACGATGTTTTCAAAAAGAATTCTTTGTGACCATTTTGTTCGACTATTTCTATAAGGAAATTAATTCATCTCTCCAAGAAGTACAATCCACATTGGAATCATCAGAGCAAAAATTGAATGAAGAACCAAATCAAGTCAGAAAATTATTAATAGATGATTAAAAATTGAAATTCGGTGGAGACAATAAATCTGGAGTAGAACTGTTTATTTCCCTTCAATTGTTGATTCAGAAAATGTTCTATCTTATGAAAAATTAATGACTTAAATTGAATTGAAAAGAACAAATTTCACCGGAGGTAAAGACAGTCCTTGCTTATTTTGGAAAAAATAATGAAATCTGCCTAAAAACACAAAAATAAATGTTTTTGTAAAAAAACTGGGCCAAGAAAAAGTTTTGTTTGATTCCTACTGGGAAGTCGAAGTTTTTGAAAAATACATAGAAATAAAAGAGGAAGCCAAGTCAGGAATTTTGAATAAATGGTGATAGTGCACAATCAGGTTGCTATAAGAAAAATAGTTCTCAATGGAATAAGTATTCTAAAAAAAATTCTCCATGAAATGAAAAATCAGTAGGAGCAGGACCAACGTTCTTGGCGCGGAGTTTTTCAACTCACTGTCTGTATCAAACTAATCCTCCATCCTTTGATCCGCGCTAAGGACGTTGGTCCTGCTCCTACTGATTTTTTATTTCATGGAAAATATTTTTAGAATACTTATTCCATTGAGAACTATTTTTCTTATAGAAACCTGATTGTGCACTATCACCATTCATTCAAATCTTAATATCTAAGACCGTTCATCGATCTGATTGCTATTATTTTTAATTATTCAATGCTGATTGTCACAGTGGCGGGGGAGGATTCAATCCTAACTCCTTCTAGCATTTATTTTTGGACCTTTAGACTTGGACCCTTAGCTGTTGATCCTTGTGACCCTTACATTCTGATCCTTAGATTTTGACCTCAGAATTTTGACCCTTATATTTTGACTCTCATATTTAGACCCTTAGATTTTGACCCTTATGATCCTCAAATTGTGACCCTTAGAGTTTCACCCTTAAATTTTGATCTTTATATGGTGACTTGTAGATTGAGACCCTTAGATTTTGACCTTTATATTCAGGCCCTCATATTTTCACTTTTACATTTTGACCATTATAATCAGACCCTTATATTTTGACACTTATACTTATATGGCGGGCAGGGGGAGGGTTCTTCACATTTCAGAAGCTGCTGAGTCATCTGAGCCCATTTTTACGAGACAAATTTTTCCATTTTTGTACGCGTAATTTATTTAAATTTTTTGAAAATTGTTCCAAAAGGTCGTATATACACTTTTCCAGGGGATATGAAATCTCCAAGTTTTAGGTGATTCTGAGTCATCTGAGCCTCATTTTGAAACAAAATTTTGTTTTTTTTACAGGAAATTAATTTTTTTTTGAAAATTCAGACCAAAAGGTCTTATAAACATTTTCCCAGGGAATATGAAATCTCCACGTTTCAGGGGATTCTGAGTCATCTGAATCTAACTTTTCGAGACGAATTTTCTCATCTTTTTCCAGGGAATTTCGGAATTCTTTGGAAATTTTAGCCAAAAGATCGTATAAACATCTCCTCGGGGAAGAGTAAATCTTCACCTTTCTGATGATTTTGAGTCATCTGAGCCTAAGTTTTTAAGACAAATTTTTTGCTCTGTCTAGAGTCAATTCAGAGATTTGTCCAAATTGGGCTAAAAGATTGTATAAACACTTCCTGTGGGAGTAGAAAATCTCCAAGTTTCAGATGACTCATTTCGATCTAATTTTTTGAGGCAATTTTTTTTGGTTTACACAGAGGGAATTGAGAGTTTTTTTTACGAAACCAAAGCGTATTCCCATCTTTTGCGGATTGATAAATATTCATGCTTAGATGGTTCTGAATTTTTTTGAGACCATTTTTTAAGTTAACCTGGAATAAAGTTAAATAATTTACACAAAATTGCATTATTAGTGATTTCGTCAATTATTCATCCGGTTTTGCTCCTTGAAAATTTCAATTTTGTCGAGACTTTTCAGATGGTTTTTTCTACATTCAAAAGAGCTTGAAAAAAACCTTAATTTTTTTGACATCATCGTAGAAAAAGTCAATTTCTTTGATTTTTTACTTTTTGTCGACTTTTTGTTGCAATTCTGGCTGTCAGAAGAAATGATAAGGCATTTTTTGAGTCTTCAATAGGTATCATTGGCGGAAATTTCCCGTTCTTTTCATTAAGCATGGTTTAACGTTGCTCACAGCACCAGAAATGTTTTGAAATTGCGGAAAGAGTTCAAAATTTCACGTTGTATCACCTTTCCCCTCTTCCCATCTTAATTGCAGATTTTGCTTCCGAATGGAAGCATTGTATTTGTCAAATCTAAAATTTCCATTTTTTTATGTCAGGATGACTAATTTTGGTCTCACGAGTTCGCATATGATGTTTTTACACCATGTCCGTACGTATGTATGCATGTATGTGAGCTTTCTTTTATAAATTTAGTTTTTCGACGATCATTAAAAAAATTATTGTTGATATCTTTTCAATTATGGTTTAACATATTCGTGGGAATGTTATCTCAGTCGAGTTCGAATCGGGGGAAGATTACATCATTTGTTAAGAAATTTGATTAAAAAAAAATAGTCAAGGTTTAGTGAAGGTTTAGTCGGGGCTGAGTCGAAGTTTAGTCAAGATTGAGTCAAAGTTTCGCCAAGGTCTAGTCAAGATCTAGTCACGGTTTAGTCAAGGTCTAGTGAAGGTCAAGTGAAAGTCAAGTCAAGGTCAAGTCAAGATCAAGTCACGGTCATGTTAATGACTTCAGTCAACCTTGGCTTGAACAGGGGTCAACCTTGGCTTGATCATCGGTCAACCTGAGCTTGACCATGGGTCAATCGTGGCTTCAACATGGGTCAGCCGTGGCTTGATTGGGGGTCTACCATGACTTGACCAGGGGTCAATTTTGACTAGATCATTGGTCAACCTTGGCTTGATCATCGGTCAACCTGGGCTTGACCATGGGTCAACCGTGGCTTGAACATGGGTCAGCCGTGGGTTGACTATCGGTCAGCCACGGCTTGACCATCGGTCAACCTTGGCTTAACCACGGATTTAGATAGTCATCTCTAGTTTGGCTCAACTACGGTTCAACCTTGGCTCGATGACGAATTTAGATATTCCATCAAGAATCAATCCTAGTAAGCATACAGTGATAAAGCAGAGCGAATTATTCCCCGAATTTTGTCCGAATAATCGGTGAAAATTAAGAAGTCATACGCACTCACATTCTCAAGAATCTTCGAAGAAAATGAATAATTAGAATAATAATTAAATGAATAACAGATGAAAATCATCTTTCTGTCAGTTATGGCCAGTAATTAACAGAAAATAAAAACAAATATGCAGGGAATAATCGGGAATAATTGTCAATCCCGTAAAATCAATTAACTCTGTAGCAACTTCATTTAAAAAAATGCTACGGAAAAGATGAAAAATCAAATATTTGCAGAAGAATGTATCGATGATGGAAAACTTTACATTAATCTTCTCTGATTGGATGTGCTTTGTTTGTCTCATTATATACTCATTTCACATAGATACATAAATGAGGATTGATTTAATGTGACGATTGAATTTCACGAATTGTATTTGGATGTAAATCATATACTATTATTAATCCATCGCCTCTCACTATACATGCTGTATAGTATCCGAAGCTATGGTTGTTGATAACTTCTGGATCATGAAAATTGACTATTCCCGCTAAGACATATTCTGCATTATTGAAGTTCGAAATCATTAATGAAGAATATTCGATTAATTCACTCAGAAGAAAATTGCTAATTTTTTAGCAAAAAAATTATACTTAATTGATACCTGTGGGCCACTTGTTTCATTTGTTTTGTGGAACTGACTTTTTATTCAGAAAGTATCAAAAAATCAAGGTGGGACACCACTCTATTCTATCTAAACATTATTTCTGCGCTGTTTTTCCTGCTTTTGGCTTTTTTTTCATGAATTAGAAATGTTTGTTTTCCGTCGAAAACTTTTTTTTGTGAAGAAATTGAAAGAAGAGAATTTTATTGGAAAAGTATGTATAGGATTACTGGAATCACATTTTTAAAAAATCTATTAATTCTTTTTAAGCAGACTCAAAACGATGTTCCAAAAAATTAGGTTCAAATGACCCAGTAATTTCTGAACCGTAGAAATTTCTTATTCCTTACAAAAGTATTTATTATTTATTATTGCGTACGACCTTTTTATATGAATTTTCATAAAATTGAAAAATACCCTATAAAAAAAATGAAATCAGTAGCAAAGTGGTAAAAGGACATAAGTCAATTTTGACTATGGAGCAGTTTTCAATCAATATCTCGGAATATAAGGAATAGCAATAAGCAATATAAGGAAGGTAGCAAAATTTTTGCTATAACTTTTTTTGTGGAGCCGATGGAGTGCTATAACAAATATCATCACGAAAATATCGCTATCTCGCTTAGATTCGGAAATATTTCTCAAAACCTCAACTAGGAGATAAGTCGACTCATCTCCGTTTACCACTTCACTACTGAAATAATCTGTCTCGGAAAATTACGTTCAGATGACTCAGAATCATCCAAAAAGTGCAGATTTCATATTCCCCAGGAAAATTTCTATACAACCTTCGGCCAAAATTTTCCTAAAATTGAAAAAAATTCCCATTAAAAATAAATTTAAAAAATTGTCTCAAAAAATTGGGCTCAGATGTCACAGAATCATCCAAAACGTGGAGATTTAATATCCCCTGAGGAAGTGTTTATGTGACCTTTTGGTCCAAATTTTCAAAAAATTGAAAAAAATTTCCTGTAAAAAAATGCAAAAATTTGTCTCGAAAAATTGGGCTCAGATGACTCAGAATCATCCAAAACGTGGAGATTTCATATTTCCTGGGAAAGTGTTTATATGACATTTCGGCCCGAATTTTCAATAATTTTTTGAAGTCCTTTTAAAAATTGAAAATTTGATTTTGAAAAGATAGGCTCAGATGACTCAGAATCATCTGAAAGGTAGAGATTTCATATCCCCTGGGAAAGTGTTTATAAGACCTTTTGGCACAAATTTTTGGGAAAATGAAAAAAAATGTTTATAAGACCTTCTCCCATGCAGGGCAATACAAAATGGCCCAACATCGGGCCAAACTCGACGCCGAGTTCCCCGATAATCGGTTGCGATCTTCGGCCGATGTTCGGCCGAACGTTGGGACGTTACCTCGTGCCATCATAGAGACCGATGTACGGCCAATATTGGCCGATTATCAGCCAATCATCGGTGGAACAAAATTTTAAAATCGTTCATACATATTAGTTCTAATAGTTTATAATCGTTTTATAACTCTTCTTATCCATTCCAGCGAACCAAAAAAGAAAAAAATGGAATTAAAAAAAATAAAAAAATAGCCCCCGGTGGGATTCGATCGCGGGTCCTTCTTTTTTTTTGTTTAACCAGGTTTTTATTCATGAAACAATCAATAATTACAATATTTACAAACCTTAAAAACTAGTATAAAAAACAATGGTTCTATGAATACTATAATATCTAATATGTAAACTTTGGCCTATAGAGGCTCCTGAGTTTATTAATTATTTTGAGTTTGAATTATAGTAATTTTAACTTAGTTTTTCTCTTTGAGATTTATGCATTATTTTTTTGCAATCGATATAAATATTTTTTTAGGTACTTAGAAAAAACTTTGTTTTTATTCGCTGGTGTGTCAAAAAAAAGCACAACAATATTTGCAATATTAGTATAAAAATAAGTAAAATTGTAATTTTGTTTAAATTACCTCGAGTGATTCAAAATTTTGTTTGAATCATGTTTTTAACAATTTTATATTTATTAAAAATATTACTGTAGAGTTCGTTTTTTTTTGTAAACTATATAAATTGTACATACTTCAAAAAAAATTAATCCAGAATTACCTCAAGTCTTTTATGATAATAATTTTTTTATTGTATTTTAATTTTTTGATATTCTAAGGGGGACGTTAATTATTTCTAATAAATCGACTTTGAGGTCTATTTTTGTTTTTATTTAAACGTTTAAATAATTCCTCTCGAATTCTGAGTTCCCTCATATATTTGTCATCTTCGTTCAGCCACCAGAATTTTTTTTTGACTCTTGTTTAGTCTTTAAAATCGCATTTTGGGATTTCTCTAGAATATAGGAGATCTATTGATTCGAAATTATCGATAGGGATCTTATTATTATTCATATATCTTCCGATATGATATAAAATCGATTTGTTCGACTCGTCTTGAAGTAATCCGATCTTATCATAATAAATGAAAAATTGCGGTTTTATGTTACCACATCGAGCTCTTCCGATAGCCTCTTCAAATGGGAACTCTGCTAATGTTTTAATTGCTTCGTTTGGAATTTCTTTGATTTTATTGTAATAATTTCTAGCCAATCTGATAATAAAATTATCAATTCTTGGAATCTGAGCTGTATCGTAAAGTATTTTATTATTCTTCGTCCAAAATTAGAATGTTCTGATCTGCATAAAAATAGGGCAGACCTTTTCTTTCGACATTTCTTTCGAACATTCAGACATTTTCTTTCGAATATTCTTAATTTTTCAGTTTGACTAGCACCCATATTCCATAAAATTTCCAAAGCGTATTTCAGTAACGGTCTAATCAGTAGTACGTAAAATATTACTGTGGCTTTTTTACTCATAAATTTGTTGTGAAAAAAGTGACCTAAGGCTTTATACCTCTTTCGGGTGTTTTCAATTTGTATGTCAGAATGTTTTGAGCAACGAACTAGCTAATCTAGGTGTACTCTAAGATATTTGACCAACTCTTTATTAGGAATTAATGACTACTCATTTGTTTCTGGATTTTTAATTTTAATTTCGAATTTTTCAATACTTTTACGTTTTTTCGTTGAAAGATTCACTTGAGGATTTCGAAAGAGAATTGTTTCACTTTTGGATGGATTTACTTTTAAGTTCCACATGGAGTAAAGATTGTTAACTTTGTTAACTAACTTATTTAATGTATTGCTGATTTCAATACCGCCATTACCCGCATCGTAGATAATTCTATCATCTGCGTACGCTAAAGAGAAAGTGTTATTATTTGTATTAAGATCGAAAGAGTTGATCATATGTGCAGTAAAAAGTGGAAATAGACAGGGTGAGTTTATTGTTCCCTGCTGTAATCCCTCTGTTATCTGGAAACTTGAACTCAAAATATTGTTGTGATTAATGACTCTAAAGCACTTGCCATGTATCATATCCCGAACTGGTCGTTCTCAAGCAGTGAAGGGTGAACATGGGCTATCTTCTTTTCTCGAAACCAATGCTGGAGTGCCCCAAGGATCTATCCGCGGCCCACTACTGTTCTCCCTATTTATCAATGACATTGGCAGTTCGGTCCTTGAAGCCCGTCATCTTCTATATGCTGATGACCTCCAGATATATCTGGAATGTGATCCATCTGAGCTTTCCTTGGGCATTCGGCGACTGAATGCAGATATCACCAGGATCCAGGAGTGGGCCTCAGCAAATTGTCTCCAACTCAACGTCGGTAAGACTGAAGCTATGATCCTGGGAGCCAAACGCTTTGTCAATGCTGTAGACGTAGCTCTGTTGCCCAGTCTTGGATGTGATGGTGCAGCTATTCAGTTAGTCAGCAGTATGAGGAATTTGGGGGTCATCATTGACAGTAAATTGACCTTTAGAGATCATGTTCAACTCGTCACTTCTAGGATTAACTCGGCGTTCTATCAGTTATATTGCTAGCGTAGCTATACTGATGAACCCCTCCGGAAGTTACTTGTCAATGCCCTCATTTTTCCTTACATTTTCTACTGCCTAGCTGTCCTCCAGGGTGTGGGCTCTGTGCTTGATCTCCAGCTGCAGCGTCTCATCAATAGAGCGGTTCGCTTTGTCACTGGGTTGGCTCGTGATGCTCCGATCTCTGCAGCTCGGCGAAATCTTGGGTGGCTCTCCATCTCCGGGTATAGAGATTTTAACATTGCTACTGTGATGTACTAGGTGATGAGCACTGGCAATTCGGAATATCTGGCTGAACTCTTCGCAGCCTATATCTCCAGCAGACCTCACCGACTCATGTTAGCTCAGCAGGCTCTTGTGGTTCCACACTTCAGAACGGATACTTACAGAGCCTCCCTGGCTGTTGCTGGCTCGGAGTTGTGGAACGGCCTCCCTGCTGTCATCAGGGAACTGCCCATATCCTTAGCTTTCAAGCGCCAGCTTAGGTGCTGGCTACGCACTCGGGAAGAACAGGACTGAGTGTGTGCGTCTTTTTTCATCACCTATGTGCCAGCGCTACTGCTTTCTCTTGCTTTTCTCGAGAAGGAAAATTAAGCCGTTAAGCTAAACACTATCAAAAGCTTTCTCGAGGTCAAGGAGGACCGCGCCAATCATTTTATTTTGGAATAATTGTTCATTTACGTCTGAGAGCAATTTATTTACCGCATGAAGTGTCGAATGGTAATGCCTAAAACCATATTGGTTATTTGGTGTAAGATTATTTTTTTTAACATGGGCCATAATTGAGTTATTAATAATAGTTTCATAAATTTTACTGAGAGATGGTGTCATACTGATTGGACGATAGCTAGCTGGGTCAGTTAAATTTTTCCCTTTTTTATGAATGGGGAAAACTATTGCGGTTTTCCATTGTTGCGGATAATAATAACTATTTAAAGCATTCTTAAAAATTATTGTTAAATCTTTAATTATTATATCGGGTAAATGTTTGATTATTATAGGAGGAATTTTATCAATTCTCGCTGGTCCTTCTGATCTGTAGTCAAACGCGCTGTCCACTGAGCCATCTAAAATTTCTTATGAAGACAGATTTTTTTCGGGGATATAAATACCACATGGTGTGTTTGTTTGAATCCGCGAATGTGATTATCAATAATTAGTTAATGAAAGTGTAACTCTGATGAGAAGAGTTAATTAATTAATTTACAATTAATTCTTATTATTCTTAAAATATTTAGGCTTTCATTCCGGGTATCGATATCTATACTCTGTATATTAGGAAAGAGAATGAATACATGCTATCCATTCATTTATTCGAAAAATAGCCTACGAATATTAAGTCGGTTCCGATCATCGGCCGTGGGGCGGCCTTTCATCGGCGCCCCGATGTTTGGTGCCCGGATATTGGACCAATGTTTGGTCTTTGGTCAGAGCCCCGATGTTCAGCAAGCAGATATTGGCCCGATGTTTGGCCTTTAATCAGAGCCCCGATGTTCGGCAAGCAGATATTGGGCTGATGTTTGGCCTTTCATCGGGGACCCGATGTTCGGCGAGCAGATATTGGGCCGATTTTTGGCCTTTCATCGGGCCCGATATTCGGCGACCGGATATTGGACCGATGTTTGGCCGTATTGTGTATATGGGCAAATCCTGCATGGATTGGCACAAGTCACGCGAAATAAGAGTTAAAATCCCAGTTTCAGAATCTAATGATCACAAAAGTCAAAATCTAACGATCATAAAGGTGTGACGGCGCTAACCAACGTGAACCTCAAAACTTAAAATATAAACCGTAGACTTATCCATAACTCGATGCGAAACTCAAAACAGTCGGAGGGTTGTCACCTTCGGCCTCTGCTCCTCGATGTCCCCATGAAAATCCTCGAAAACCGAATAAACGAAAGAAACGGAAAAACGAGAAAATATTGTCGTTCGCCAGCTGACTTTTGTTCCAGCGGTGTCAACGAACCGCATTAAAGAGAACCATATGAAAAACTTAGCCATAATTGGGGAAATCAAGAGAGAGGTTGCGGAATGAGCTCGACTATCTCAGAGGTATTCAGAGAGCGGGGTAGGATCGGTCGCTTGGTCTTAGGAAGGATGTCGCGAATTCAACAAAATATACGGAAAAATCAAGAGGAAGAATCAGAAAATTCATTAAAGATTAATTTAATTAATTAGATTAATTTGATTAATTTAATTAAATGGCACTGGACATTCCCCATACGTTCTCGAGAGGGCACAATGGCGCCATGGCAGGGCATGAGCCATGTGCGGCCTTTTATTGGGTCTAACTGTCCATTTTCACTATCACTTGAGTGTCACTTTGATTTTTATCACTGGGGAGAGGTCTAGAAAGCCGAACGAGGTTTTTATGCACTCACTGGTGCATTTATCCACTCGCTCGGAGGAGTTTTGGTGGTTGGGAATGCATCTCGGTATCACTCTCGTGGACGCCGGTGGACTTTTCCCGGAGGTTATCACTGGGTACACTGAGAATAAATGCATTTCACTCCTCGGGAGAGAGTGCACATGATGGATAGAAATGTACTTACCATGTTCCTCGTGTGGGCCCTCGGCGATGGTCTCCACCAACTTTCTCGATCGCTGTCGATATTCTCGGGGGTGTCGTCGCAGTGGTTGCTCGGGTCCAACTCTCTGGTAAACTACGTTTAATCGGCGGATATTCTCAGCTGGGTGGTGCGCCACCCTCGCCCTTCTCAGTTGCCACTCCAGCGATTTCCCAGGCGCAACAGCGCCAACGGCGCAAGCAGGAACTTGTGCCTCGCCAAGACTTCGACTAACTATCAAGGCAGTATTATCTGACTACACGGCCACGCCACGCGTCACAGCTGTAGCCAAAGCATTTCTTATTACTTAAAGCTATTTAAAGTTTTGTTAACCAATAAATATTAGTGTGACATTATCCCTGACTTCACATTTATTAAGAAACCCTCAAAAGTTTCCACAGTGGTGCGACTGGCACGCCGGCTAGCTGCCGCTGGGGCGAACTCATTTAAACGAGCACGCGGGGATGTCAACTCAAATGGGTTTTAGACTTATTTAGGCATTTCGCCGTTCATTATATTTTTATGCATTAACCGAAGGGGTTTTTAACCGTAATGACTGAACGATAGTTATCTGGAGGTTCGGAAAGGGGGAATTAAGGCAGTTGTTCGCCTTTTCTCCTCGCGAATGCACTTCACACCTGAGTGAGTGCACTTTTTCGCTGCTGTCACTCTCCTGGGAGTCATCCTGGAATCGCCGTGAACAAATGTAAAGAGAGAATAGCCCATGGCGATCCATACAGACGAGTGGGCTATGTTCATCCACATGGCCTTCCAGTTGCACTGGTGAATCCAATGACTCCACGAAGCGCCTTAGCCAGGGAGCGTGAGTATTTCACCTCAACTTCTGTAATCAGCAGCCTGCACTCAACGAGATCAGCGAGATCCCACCGGGAAGCTCGGTTTATCGGCTCTGAACCACGGTGGATCGTCGTCCCTCTCAGGATCCGCGAGATTTCGATAAGAAGAATATAACTAGAAAAATACAATTTACTGTAAATTTTCCCTCAACCGAAAAACCGAAAATTAATCCCCTAAAATCCGAAATAAACCAGAAAAATAACTGAAACTAAAAGAGAACAAAAACTATAATATTACTTGAACCGGAGATTTTACTTTTTACTCGTTTTTAATGTGTATCGAGACGTGAATTTAATTATTTATTGAAATTGAACATTGTTTTCCCCGCGAGGCCTTTCCTGAGGTTCTTAGAGACCGGTTTCCGTGAGCTGGAGCTAAAAGGGGTGTTGCATCGCCCTTCGGTAGGGGTGCTAACTTTTTGGGGTTAAAGAAATCGCGACTCTCTCTCGTCATAGATCAAAAATATTTGATACTTACGTACTCACTCTTTCGATCTACTTAATTCTACGATGAAGTCGTGTACAGGTGGCGGAATTCTCGAAAATTCCGTCACAAGGGTCAAAACGCAAGCGTCGTAAAATAAGGGTCGAAATCGAAGGTTAAAAATTTAACGGTCACAAGGGTCAAATTCTAAGCGTCATGACCGTCAAAGTACAAAGGCTTGAATATAACAGTCAAAATCCAAGGTTTCGATTGAAAGGGTCACAAGGGGTGAAACACAAGCATCTGAATATCAGAGTCAGAATCTATGGTTCAGTATTCAAGGGTCACAAGGGTTAAAATCAAAGGTTCAGAATTCAAGTATCACAAGGGTCAAAATCTAAGGTTCAGGATTTAAGAGTCACAGGGGTCAAAATCTAAAGTTCAGAATTTGAGGGTCATAAGATTCAAAATCTACGTTTCAGAATTTGAGGGTCACAAGGGTCAAAATCTAAGTGTCATAAGGGTAGAAATACAAGGGTCTGAATGTCAAAGTCAAAATCGAAGTTTCAAAATTTTTGGGTCGTAAGGGTCGAATTCTGGGGGTCATGAGCGTCAAAATATAAGAGCCTAAATATAACGGTTAAAATTGAAGGTTTTGATTATAAAGGTCGCAAGGCTCAAAATCTAAGGGTCATAAGCGTCAAAACACAAGCGTATGGATACAAGGGTAAAATCTATGGTTCAGAATTTAAGGGTCACAAGGATCAAAATCCAGGGGTCATCAGGTCAAAATACATGAATCTGAACATGAGGGTCAAAATCTAAGGCTTCGACATTAAGGGTCACAAGGGTCAAAATCAGAGAGTCATAAGGGTTAAAATACAAGGGTCTGAATATCAAAGTCAAAATCGAAAGTTCAAAATTTTAGGGTCGCAAGGGTCAAAATTTAAGGGTCATAAGACTCAAACGATAATTTTCTGAATATAAGGGTCAAATTTTAAGGTTTCAAATTTAATGGTCACAAGAGTCCAATGCTAAGGGTTATGAGGGTTAAAGTACAAGGGCCTGAATATAAGCGTCAAAATCTAGAGTTCAAAATTTAAGGATCACAGGGGTCAAAATCTAGGCGTCATACGGGTCAAAATCTAAGAGTCATAAGGGTCAAAATATAGGGGTCTGAATATCAAAGTCAAAATCGAAGGTACACAATTTTAGGGTCGCAGGGATCAAAATTTAAGCGTCATAAGAGTCAAACGACAATTGTCTGAATATAAGACTCAAATTTTAAAGTTTCAAATTTAAGGGTCACAAGGGTCCAAATATAAGGGTCATAAGGGTAAAAATGCAAGCGTCTGAATACAATGGTCCAAATCTTAGTTGCAGAATTTAATGATCACAAGGGTCAAAATACCATTCGAAATATAAAGGTCAAAATGTACGTGTCAGAATTTAAGGGTCACAAGGGACGAAATTAACAGTTTATTTAATTAGTAAGTCAATAAACCATTAATTTAATGATTGAGCAAATTTATATATCAATTTACTAATCACTCGATAAATTGATTAACTAATTAATTCATCGATTGATTAGTACAGTTTCATCTAAGACTCTAAATTCGTCTTACATTTTCGATCTTAATCATTGTATCGGTCTTAAATTGGCAATCGGTCTTACATGTCACCGAACTTAAACCAATCTAGTGATCTTAAAATCAGACCCGTTTCCGATTTTAAAGTTGCGATCGTAAAATTTAAAATCGGAAAGGGATCTTATTCCTATGATCAGACTCATGAACGATCTTAAAATACGTAAGATCGCATGAAATTCGTCTGATTTGAAGACCGTTTGCCGGTTTTACTATCTTGGATCTTAGTTTCAGACCGCTTGTAAGACCGGAGTGTTTGCAGTGTGCTTGCTTCCATTCTGACCGCGTGACCCGAAGAGCAGACTGGAAGATGCAAGTTTTTTTTGTAAAATGATGTTTGTAGGGTGAGCAGGCCAATTGCTGGACGGGAGTCGGTTACTGTACAATTTCACCTACCATTAAATATTCCATAAATAATCGAATGAAAACTCTAGTGATTATTTAACCTTCCAATATTATCACTCGTACAGAATTATCTTATGATTTTTCTTTTTCTATTGATCGACATTTAAAAAAGAAAAAAAAATCGTCGTGAGAAAAGAAGGAGAAGATTAAACAGGAAAACGAAGCCAAAAAACTGTTAGCTCAATAAGAAAAATTGAGGATTAAAGCAGAGAAAGAGACTCAGAAGGTACCTGGGAAAAGAAGGAAGAGGAAAAGCAGAGAACCTCGTCAAGACGAGTTTAGAGCGGAGGATAGTGCCGTATTTTCCGAAGTAGATGAGCCCCGTGAAAGCTGAAAATTTAAATCACATTGTATCCATTCATTTTCCAATAAAAAAACATCACATGTTTAGATAAACGATGGAAAAAATATACCTTCCCACCAACCGTCCATCAATTGGTCTCCCATCGTCCAGTATTTGGCCCAATTGTCCAGAAATTGGGGGTTTCGGCTGCATTTAATTATTTCTCGATTTAATTATTCTTTGCTTCATTATTTTGATATTAAATAATTTTTGTTTGTTAGTTGGAACATTCTTGCAGGTATAGAAACAATCATATCGTTTTTACCTATTTTTTTATTTTAGATCTTACAATAAAAATAGAATTTCCCTTAACCGTCCAGCAATTGGCCTGTTCACCCTACTCTCTTAATTTCAACCAAATGTCGCAAGCCCCAGATGTGAACGTTACATAGTAGGGCACTCTTGGAAAGAGCGTTGAACAAAGTAGATTCCGTCAATCAAGAATTAGATTTACTCCTTGGCGTTTGTGACCCTATTGTTCATATTACTTTTGAAAAGCCCGTTATACTTGAGGAAATAGTTCCGAGGTGACAAAAATCGTCGACTAGTTCTAGGGGCTTACTTAGATAGAAAAAACTTGGTTGCATTTTAGTCTTACCCTTTCTAAATATCACTTTTTATTTTCTTTCAATTATCGTAAGTTTATTTTCCTGACAATAATTTACTAGAATTCTGATTTTTCTTCACAAGTCAAAAGAGTCGTCGGTCAACAGAACTAGGTCGTCAGCATATGTTAAAAAAATAGTCTCACATCTGGAGTCCAGAGTGATACCTCTTTTTCTATTCTTCAAAAAATCGTCTTTTATATGATGAAGGAGCAGAGACCAAGAGGGGACTCAAGATCTCGCCCTGAAGCACACCCTGAATTACTTCTATTGGTTGTGATAAACCGTGCGTGGTACGGACTTTAATTTTAGCGTTATTGTACAAATTTTTCAGCAAATTCCCAATTTTAGAGCTACAACCCAATTTCGATTCAACAAATGTCTGGTAACTCAGACTTTTTTGTACAAAAATATCAAATGAATTTTTCATTTTTGAGAAGTGAAAAAGTAATCCTTAATTTTTTTGATGGAGTTAATACTTATCGTGTTATAATGCTGTAGACAATTACTTACCTGATGCCACATCAAATGTTGTCTTTCGCATACCTTGTGCAATCCCCTCCCCAAATGACAGGAGGAAGGTGGCTTATTTCATTCCTCGGATTTCTACTGTTGTAGAAGATCCTCGGAATGATATATCCCACATTCGTGCCTTTCATTTACAGAGAAAAATCGAATTTAACCATGCAGTTATGACGAAAAATATCGTGTGCACCGAGGAAGGACAACAGGACATCCTAACTCGCATGTTTACCGCAATCCATACGCGGGTTAGAATATCCTGTCTTTCTCCCTCGGTGCACATACTATTGGCCTATTGAAATAGCGTGGAATGCCTCTCTTATTAGTCCATACGCTAGGGGTACTTCTGTGTACATTGAGATGTCTATTAGATTTTATTACTGGATTCTATGTTTTCGAGGTCGCTGATTGCGAATATGATGATCGTTTGAGCGAAATCCTGGGCAGTCTCTTTGTTTATAACAATTTAATTTTTTAAAACGGAATATCGCGGAAACGGTTGGCTATAGGGGAAAATGTTTCAAACAAAAAATGTTCCTTATCAAAAAGTGGACATATTTTGTTTTATAACATTTTCTCATAGCTGTCATGGTTGCAGAAATATCGCGGATGCAAGTCCAGCGAGCGGCGCGTTGGCACTATTGCGTGGCGGCAACGCGCTCTGGAGTCTTTTTAAGAAAAATGGTTGGACGGAGAAAAAAATGGTTGAAACAAAAGATGTTCATTATAAAAAAATACATCAGATCAGTTTATTTACTTTTTCAATTATTCCAAGTAATTTTCGAGATATTCAACGTTTTATTGGCGATGACGGAACAAATTCGCATTGTGTTGATCATTAAACCGTGATTATCTCGTTAACTACTAGGAATAGACCAAAATGTCTAACAACTCAAAAGATGAGTCATAAAATTACCAATATCTTTTGTTACAACTTTTTTTCTCTAGCTCCGTCCGTTCAGAAAATGTTCCTGGCGCAAATCAGGGTATGAGTGCATTGAACGTCCATCTCAACTTCACACGTCGCACCCCATGTAGGGTTCGTCAAAACGGCCGAACATCGGCCGATCATCGGCACCGATTTGCCGATCATCGGCACCGATCACCGGCCAATGTTCTGCCGATCATCGGCACCGATCATCGGCCGATGTTCTACTGATCATCGTCCCCGATCATCGGCACCGATCACCGGCCGATGTTCTGCCGATCATCGGCACCGATCATCGGTCGATGTTCTACTGATCATCGTGCCCGATCATCGGCACCGATCATCGGCCGATGTTCTGCCGATCATCGGCCGACGTTCTGCCGACCATCGGCGTTTATCATGTACCGACTAGTTATATGCTTGGAGATAAATTTGTTCCATTCAATACTCTAGATCACCAAAATGTGGATGGGTGGGTTAAAATGGACACTTTAGACTTTTTTGAAATGTTAATAACTTATTCGCCACTTTTGTTCATTTTTTCATTCATCAGGACATGAAAAATGGATTGAATAAAAAAATTATGTTGAATGTTTTGATAATTATGCATTTATCGCATAGATTATTGTGTTCAAAAAATAATGGCAAGAGAGTTTCTTTTTTGTGCCCTTCTTCTTTCAAAATGACCAACAGTTCTGAAACTACATTTAGATTCAACTTACTTAAATTCATTAATACCCAATCCCGTAATTTTGGTCTCAATTTAGAATGGGCAAGAATTTTATGAACATTTTGTTTGTAACTCTGACTGTGGTCGAGTTGAGACCTCGGGAGGTTATCCCCATCGCTACCAGACGAACAGATGCTCATGTTAATTTGTGAATTGTCGGATAAATCGCAAAACTCACTGACACAACTCATGGATCCTCGACTTGCATTATCACCAGGTCCAATATCCATGTTATCAGAAGAACTTTCGTCCCCAGAACAATATGAATTTTCGAGGTTTGGTTGATGAACATCCACTCCTGCCTCGAAAACTTGATTCGTAATTGTTATTTTTCGCTTGGAAACACGGTACTTTCTCAGTCTATATGCCCGTGATAACGGCATATTGATATTCCTTGTTTCACCTTTTTTTTCACTGATTTTCACTTTGGATCGCACTTCTGGGTCATAACAACGTTTTGGAGTAAATGTCAGTAAATGCGCAGTGTTATTCGAGCATGGAGAACTGAACCGGCGGTGGTAGTGGTGGTGGCTCTATTCCGCAATTTCATACACTCAACCAACTGCCGGCAGTTTTCGGAAGTGCTCACGTACGCGAAAGAATTCAAATTTATACACAATACATATTATAAATTAATAAATTAGAAATTAATTAAAGAATGCATCGTTGAGAAATTTTCATTTTCTGTTAAAATTTTCATATTTTTTTTATAAATTATCAGTTAGCTGTAATTATATTTTACAACTACATTAATGAGTTGTTACTCAATAGCAAAATCGGCTCGGCGCGCCGATCATCGGCTGCTTATCGGCCTACATCGGGGCCCCGATGATCGTCGCGCCGACATCGGCCCGATGAGTGGCCGTATTGCAAGCGTCGGCAAACCCTACATGGGACAACGGCTTCGCAGTGTTATGTGGCGTTGCCACAGTTTTTTCCGAATTCGTACACAATAGTCTTATCTATGTTTCCATTTTTGAGTTTTGTTTTCATCCTACGGAATTGAAGAACTCACTGTCAGTTTGCATTGAGACTCCTGAGGGTGAAGATCGTATTTTCAGAGAGTTTATTTTTTCGCGTGATTTTCTGGCTAGATTGCACGTTGTTTAGCGAACAAATAGCAGAGTAACGAGTTGAACGAATTTCACTGAGAGTTAGTTGCTGAACGAATGGAGCTAGAGAAAAAAAGTTGAAATAAAACATATTGGTAATTTCATGACTCATCTTTTGAGTTATTAGACATTTTGGTCTATTCCTAGTAGTTAACGAGATAATCACGGTTTAATGATCAACGCAATGCAAATTTGTCCCGTCATCGCCCATAAAACGTTGAATATCTCGAAAATTAGTTGGAATAATTGAAAAAGTCAAAAAACTGATCTGATGTATTTTTTTGTAATGAACATCTTTTGTTTGAACCATTTTTTTCTCCCTCCAACCATTTTTTTTTAAAAGACTCCGGAGCGCGTTGCCGCCGCGCAATAGTGCCAGCGCGCCGCTCGAACTTGCATCCGCGATATCTCTGTAACCATGACAGCATTAAGAAAATGTTATAAAAATATGTCCACTTTTTGATAAGGAACATTTTTTGTTTGAAACATTTTCCCCTATAGCCAACCGTTTCCGCGATATTCCGTTTTAAAAAATTAAATTGTTATAAACAAAGAGACTGCCCACGATTTCGCTCAAACGATCATCATATTCGCAATCAGCGACCTCGAAAACATAGAATCCAGTAATAAAATCTAATAGACATCTCAATGTACACAGAAGTACCCCTAGCGTATGGACTATATGGAGTTCACAGTCGTTATATATAATTTAGCTATTGATGCCTCGATAACCAAAACATAAACAGACAAAATTAATAAAAATATAGTCAGTTATACAGACAACAATGTAGCATCGAATATAATCCGTTCTCATATGGCTAACTGCAGGGTAGAGTTTGCCTGTTTTTTTACATGATGGAATAACCAAAGGAATGCAAATTCAATTTAATGAAATAATTCATAAACCAAACAAGTTATTCTTCCTAAGATCGATTTAATAATTATAATAATGCATTATATCACAATAGAAATCTTCTTAGAGGTATCGAATGTTCATATTTACAATTCGGTCTCCAGGAGATGCAATATCATTTCTCATTTATACATGTGCCCGTAACGTTTCAGTTTTTAATGAAGGAAATGGCAAATTATTTGAGCAACAATTCCCAATCGTAATTATAACCATCGCATGAAGCCTTAGATGAGAGTGATTCATTCGTTGGACCATAGGCCAATGATTGCTATCGATTAAAATCATTATCATCTACAGTTTCTAACTATTGACTGAGCATTTTGAAATCAAGAATACTTATATGAATAATGCAAATAAATAAAAATATTTATAAATTCAGAAACTCTACGTGTTTCAGGACTCCATTGAGCCATAAATAAATGCACTTATTCATGGTAATCGGTTATCACCTAATTAATCACTGATGATCATATGCAATGGATTTGAATCATCAATTAAAATAATTGGATTTTAAAAAACGTCAAATTATCATCCCATTTTCAATGTTCTCATTCCTCCGATTCTCATATTCGATACAGTAACTACATATCGAAGTACACTCTGACAATCCTTCCGGCACGTAAGTAACGTAAGTATCGATGCTCTTGGCGTCCAGTGAATGCAGCGACAACGACATGTACTCACTGTCCGGCTCTAAATATGTCGCAGTCCATCCCGGCAAAACTGCCGGAGACAGTTCGTACATTACCTCATTGTAGTACGACTTTTTTTGCTTCAGCTGCGACTTCGTAACTGCCCTACTTCGTGTTGATAGTTTTTTTACTGCCTGGCACAAAAAAGAAAAACAAAAATTATTTATATGAAAAATATTTTTAAAAACAACATTTCGAGTGTACTTTATTCAATTCTCTGGATGCAACATCCAATGTTTTGCATGATTTGAAATATTCATGAAGGGGTCAATAAGTATAACATATAGGGGCAATATTTTCGCGCTTACCGCAATGGACAATTTTTTTATAAACAACGCGGTTCCATAAACCAAGCAAATCAAAATTATGAATATCCTTCAAAGGTCAGCTAAGACGACTAAGTACAAAATGAATGGTTTTTTATATCAACAAAAATGTTGGAAAAGTTTTTGAAAAATGATAAATTCTCACATTCTTACCTTTAAAATTCGCTTTCCTGACTCAGTAAGCGCTTTCTTGAACATTCTCCTAGTTTATCGATCCTCGGAAGCCCAATGTAATGCTTCTTCCCTATGCACACAAGCTCACATATACTCTCAAAAATCTCTCTTTTGTTTGATAAATATTCGGAAGAAACGAGCTTGCGACATTGATAGTTCCCTCGACCGTTTCGCTGATGAAATCGAACAAGTGGAATTGAATTGACGATTAGAGGGGGGGGGGGGTGAGACGAGTCGATTTTCAGTGAGGGGCGGTTTGGTGTAAGCTCGACGTGCACGCGACTGTGGCTCGCGCCGTAGTGCTGGCTGATGGCGGTAGACTACTCGTATTTATAAACTTATCGGGGGGATGAAATTCCCCTCGCGTATCAGAAGAGCCAAAGTTCTCCCACCATTTGAATGTGCATGTGTTATTTAACGTCCCGCTTTCCCCCAACCATCCCGACTTGTCACTGAGGGTGCAAGGGTGTTAGTGGGAGAAGGTGACGTTCATGAGAGTAGGTGCCCTATATAAATGCCCTTTGCTGAACCTCACGAGAAACGAAGTGAATGCAATCTCTATTAAAATCAATTTGTGTTTTTTGTCATTAAAAAACCCTTTGACGGGTTCGATGGAAATATCTGAATGTGATTTCTACATAATTTTCAATATCCCAACTTATTTTCATGAGGTGGAGATGATTAAAATTCACTTGTGAAAGTGAAAAAATTATTATGGTTTTCTAACTATACACTGTTTGACGGTATCACCAATGAACAAAAGCACTCCGCACCCTCTTTTATGTTTTCATTTTTTTTTTCCAAGGAAATAGGGATATTTTTAATTTAATTCCACTAAAACCTAGTAAAGAAAACTCGTAATTCCGTCGTATTATTATAATTCTTCCTATTGTCAATTTTGTACCACTGGAAGCCATTGCCATATTTTTAAATCTATACCAGGAGTATCATTGAGCCTTTCTTTAATATCACTTTCATTTGTTATGATTTTATTGCTTTTTTTCACTACAATTTTCTTTCAATACTTTTTTTTTCTAATTTTGAATTATTGGCAAGTATGATTTTTATTACTGGAAAGTATAATTGACTATTCATGGGAAATACAGGGGGTTCAATCATATTGGGGTGATAGTTTTGAATCGTAGAAGCCGTAACGAATTGCATTGGATGTCCCAGTGGGACTAGTGGCATCGAGCCCAAGTGCGAAATAACGAAAATTAAATTGGATGGAATTGGATTAACTTTTCGAGAGATTGATCGGGTGGTCCCACTACAATTTCACCAGAATATAAATTGATGTGTATTTTTTTTTATATGCTCACTCATGTCTACTGGTGTCTTTGTGGCCAGCATGATTTCCATTCATGTATCGTTAAACAGATCGTCTGATAATTTCAGTGAAATATTATGCACATTGGGGAATTTTTCAGCTCGTTGGGCATGGATTAATCACTGTGATTCATTTCCAATTGAAATAACATATGAATGTCCATTTGGAACATTATTTGTTACTGGTCTTCAGGAAACAGGGGGAATTTCAAGAGGTCACATAAGTCGCTCTCAAGCGTGAATTGTCCACGACGGTGACTGTACCCCTTGCACGGGCTGAACACACGAACTTTCACGCGGCCATTGCGTCTGTCTCCGAAAAGTCTTGGAATTTATAGAATTGAGAGCAAGTGATAAGGATGATCTAACAGGTACTTTCATATGAAATGTTTTTTCATCTCAAATCTCAAATCTCCCATAATTGTATCATGTATCGAATTTCTATTTAGCTTAAACTTTTATTGGCACTAACTTAATATAACGTTTATAACGTTTATCTAAATAATTTGGTACACTTTATCAAGGTGATTAATAGATGTCTATTCTTTTTCCCTTTGTTCAAATTTTTTATACTAATTGTAATATTTTCTAAGGCTGACTCATACTTCGAGCAACGCAATATCAAGCTCGAGATTAAATTCAAAAATCGTTGATGATGCGTGCAGGGTCGTGTGTTGTACGCGTGTGAGCGACGCCGTTCTCACGCGACGACACGCGTCATCCCCTTCCCCTTTACGCCGCCTCTACTCTCATGAAACACCGCTTCGCACGTGTCAATTCATATAGCGAAGAAAAAACTTATAATTCTCATAACATCGCCCTCCGGTCCTACCTCTTTTGTATTTTCTCATACCCTTGACCATGACACATTATACGGAGATTTCTCATATTTTTTCAAAGTGAACTTAGTGAGTAATTTTTATTGATTATCTGGACAGGCGATGCTTCTCATGTTTTTTCTCTCTCATTTTGAATAAAAACAATTATTTGTACGTGTTCTTGCTGGGGACAATACTTGCACACACAGAAAAATAGAAAAATAGTAGTTCCGTTGGGATAGCGCATAGCACGTTAACCGAACAAATTTCGTATACGAAATGTGTGCATTATTATAGCGGATGGTTTTCCCTCGGGTTTGATTTGACAGAATAGTAAGAGGGTTATAGGGTAATTATCTTGGCGATTTGCTACTTTAACAATTGATTTGTTCATTTGAGGAATATGTTTAGTTAGATTAACAAATTAATTGCTCAGTTAATTATCTGTAAAAATATGAAAAAATAAATTGTTACTGTTTCTTTCTTCATTTTCCTGCTTCATTATCCCTGAAGAAGCAACCCAAAATGCATGCATTCACCGAAAAAGCCAATTTCATTAACACAAATTATTTCCATTTGCCAAGACCGAGGATCAAACTCAGAACCTAACGATTACTAACCCCAACGTGCTAACCATTGGGCTATCGCGCAGTACTTACTCATTGTAACTATTATATCAAACATGGTCTTCCATTTCCTAAAAACTGAATTTTTTCAAGTTCCCAGGAAATTGCATGAATTTTTTACCTTCTTTTATGGAAGAACATTTAATAAACATCTGAAACTGAAAATTATATTTGGTATAATCTATTTAATAATTCAATGGACAAACATGACAATATATTGGACAAAATGAAATGCACAATATTGATGTGTATCTTTTTAGTGATTATTTCACTTGCAATTATTATTTCAAGTATATTTTAGATTTTCCTTAAAATAGTACAGGAGCGAAGTACAATCGTTAACGAAACAAGGGACAGAATAATACCACGTAAATGAAAATGGAATGGTTATTGAAGTGTCAATAATAGGCCTCAACAATAACTTGATAATAATCTAACTCACTTCGCGAGGTTATGTGATGCTATTTTTCGTTTCAACTTATTGCCTTATGGGAAGACTAGCGCCGCCGCGGCCGTGACGTTGAGGCCCTCTTTCATTATGCCTTTCCTTATTCTTTTTATCTTTCTGATGTTTTTTTCAAAAAATAATTATTCATCATCGTTCTTATTGTACTGAGTGTTGAGATTGATGAAAACGATGCGTGTCGGTTCATTACCTATCTAATTTCAGTATTTCAATAATTGATTCACTAATTCTCATCCTGATTATAATCGAAATTAAAATTATAATCATATTATCATTATAATCGAAATTATATCATAATTAAAATCGCAATTCTATTCAGAGTACAAAAAAATAATCATGAAATTCCTTAAAGCCGAGAATTCCCCAGTCTTCGCCTCTTCCTTCACCTCCCTTTACTCCGCTATAAAACTTTCAATTATTTTTCTGGGAAAATTATATAACTAATTCTGATGCTCTTTCCCTAATTTGGAGTATCTTCTTCTCATTTACGATCTTTTTCACAATTTTATTCGACGATTCCATCAACTTAAAACTTTCATGAATCATCTGAAATTTTTTCAAATTTCCCATAAAATCTAGAAAAACTTGTGATTTTTTATTTTATTTTGAAAACTTCACATAATGGTTGAAAAAATCCGAAGAATTTCTCAAATTTTTAAAATGATTTACTTTCTCTTTTCAACCAATCAAAGTGCAGTATTAAGGGTCACGTGACACCTCCGAAACAGTTTTATTTGGAATTTCCACCCTCGTCTATCAATGGTTTTCCCATTGTTGATTCAAATATTTTCAAATATTTTATCTAATTTTTGAAAAACCCCCGGATTTTCTCACATTCATTTAGAAAATCCCATAAATCAGGTGAATGTTTTGGAAAAAAACCCCAATCATTTCAAATTTGAAAAAAAAGCCAACAATTCTCTCATTTTTTAGGGAATCTGCGAACATCCTTGAAGTTTCTAATATGAATACGAATATATACTTTGAAAATTAGAATTTTGTTAGGACTTTTCACACAATTTTTTCAACATCGCAAAGATTGAGAAATAGTATATTTCTAACCTAGGGAGGGAAAATAAAGGATCCTCAGCCGCCAGTGCAATTACGCGGCTGAGGGTCCTTTATTTTACTTCCCGTGGTTAGAACGCGATTTTCCGTCTCGGCGTAGGCGCAAAGTCAGAGTTCAATCCCGCTTCGCGGGAAATGTAACTTTGCACCCGCCGGGACGGAAAAAATGTTTTCAGTCTTCAATAGGTCTTTTTGAGAACATTTTCAATTGTCTATTTCATGGAAAAAAAGAAAAATCAGAGCTCCTTTTCATTCCAACCAAAGATAATTTTTTCCGCCGTTTTCCTCCTTTTGCTTTTTTTAAATTTCTTACGTCTATAGTTTTGACAGGGAAATTGCCCTTAAAAACAAGATGACGAAGAAGAAAGTTGAAACAGCCAAAACCATATTCAGATAGGGCACAATCGATGGAACTTCATTTTTGGGGGCAAAAGAAGCAAAATTATGAAACTCCAAAAGAGATAGAATATCACAAGCCGGAATTGATTTGTCCTTACACCCAGAAAAATGTTTTTTCATACTTCTGCACGGAAAGTTCATACTTTCTTCCCTGATGAGCGGAGTCTTGACTTTCCGCCCTTGATGCACAATATACAATTTTTTTAATCAAATAAAAAATTTTATTTGAATTGTTTTACTTATTTCAAGAATATTTTTGTTACAAATAAATAAACTTGTTTACATGTTCCAAGAAAAAGAATTTAATTACATCAAACAAACAACTTATTTATTTCATATAAAGAGTTTTCTTATCTTGAAAAAATCACATTTTCATATATATTGTGAAGAAAAAATCGAAATTGTTTTTCAATAATATTGGTGGGCTGTGTGGAGAAAGGTCATATTGACCATTTTGGGTGTTTTAAGCCAACTAAGTGGGAAAAGATTGTACATATGAATTTAATCCAGGAAAGGTGAAATCTGGACCATTTGAGCTCTCTAGAATCATTCTGATCCAATTTTTCAGTACATTTTTCACTCTACTACATACGACCTTTTTTCACCATCAAAAAATTGTTTGAACTTTTTTGCTAAGCACATTACTCCTTTTTTTTAAATTGACTTGGAAAAAATTGAAAGAAAAATATGGGCCATCCCGCCACATATCATACGAGATCTGGCCTCCAAATTTTCAATAATTTTTTTTGTTTCGTCTCAATACTCATTATATATAATAGAAAAGACTTCTCTTCGCTCTTATTTAACGTGTTAAAAAATGCTGAAAAAAAAATTAAAATATAGGTTTTGATCGGAAATTTTCTCAATTTTTCAAAAATGATGGTCATTCATGGTGAAAATTGAAAAATAGCACTTGAAACGTTGATTTGGGCCTGTTTCCCATTTCTTCTCCGAAATCTGATATTTTTTTAAAAAATTCAGGAATTTTCGATCGAAATGATCTTTTAAAAATATGCGCTCGTGTGCTGCACAGCCGGAAAGAAAATGAAAAACAAAAAGTTAATACTACGAAAATCTATTTTACATAGTTTGATCTTGTAATTACAATTCTCATTCCATATATAGTTATTTTTATTGATGAAACGTACTTCCTTATTCCTTATTAACATCATAATATGCAAGGAACGTGAGGAATCAATTTCCGAAAGATTCATTTTTTATTTTCCATGTCTCTTTCGGCTCTGCGGCATATGAGCGTACATTTTTCAAAGATGATTTCGATTAGAAGTTTTCTGAATTTTCAAAAAAAAAAATTAGATTTAGGCTAGAAAATGGAAAACAAGCTGAAATCAATGTTTGAATTTTTATTTTTCCATTTTCACCATAAAGTTGAAGTGAGGAAACAAAATGACCACCATTTTTGAAAAATTCAGAACATTTCCGATCAAAACCTATGTTTTTACCTTTTTTTGTATTTTTCAACACGTTAAATAAGAGCAAAGAATTTCGAGTCTAAAACGCTTAATCACGCGGAGCGCATTTAATGCAGTTTGCAGTTTCAATGCAGTTCATCTCTTGACAAATACTTCAATTTTTGCGGAATGACGAACACTTTTTTCAATAATTCCGGCAGTCTGCTAAACTTCAGCAGCGGAAGCACCAACTACCAGTCGTGTTGGGGTTCTCAAGTGCGACGAACAGAAGATGGGAGTAACAATGAAGCGCCATAAATGGGTCATAAAGCTATTGAGGACCTAGGTATACTTTACGACCTTTTAATATATTCAATTAGGACATCGGTAACTGTGGCTATCTGGGAAGTATTCTCAGTATCTGGGGAATAAATATATATTACAATCGATTGTCTACGATGGAATTCAATTGTGAGTCTGTACCTGCGTAGTTTTCATAAAAAACTCAATATCTCGAGAACTACTGGAGATTAGTGAACGCCAATTTACCGACAATTCTTCGATACTTACTCNAGAAAAGTAATTCGGGATTGTGACCCAAGTTCTTCATCAACCCATGGACTACAAATTTTTTTTTTTTTGAAAATATCTAAAAAAAATCCCGAGATCTCCCCTTGACGATGCCCCCCNTAGGTGATTGAAGTGAGCGACAAGTAGGGTTGGGAAGAAATTGAAACATTGATGTTGGAATTTGCCATAATTCATTGATTGGACGGTTATTTTGTTGACAGAATGAGGAAAAGCGTTTGAACGTGAATTGGGTGTTTTGAAGAGGGTCAATGGGAGATCTCGACGATTTCTTAAGGGTAACTCACCAGGGGAGCTATCGGGTTCTTTCAAACGGGGATTAATGGAGGCCATGGTCGAGGGGAGATATTGGGGGTCAGTTCCCAGGAGAGCCCTCAGGGTCTTTTAAGGGAGCCCCCCCCNCCCCCCCCCCTAGAAAAAGCCTGAGGAAAGATACCCCCTTGGAAAGATACCCCCAGAAAACCCCCGAGATCCCACTTGACCACAGCCTAAATTGTCCCCCCGGCCCCNTGGGGGTCAGTGGTGGGTATGGTAAGGGGAGATATCGAGGTTTTTTGGGGATCACTCTTCAAGGCAGCTCTCTGGANCAATGGGGGATATGGTCAAGAGGAACTTTCAGGGCCTTTCGAGGGGGTATCGATGAAAGGTATACGCGAGGGGAGATCTCGGAAGTTTTTTGGGGTTGACTTTCCAGGGGAGCTCTGAGGGTCTTTCTGGAGTGGATTAATGAAGGGGATCGTCAAGGGCAGATCTCGGGTGATTTTGAAGATCACTTTTGGGGATTGCTCTATGGATCTTTCTAGGATTTGCCAAGGAGTGTATGATGAAGGGGACATCCCGAGGGGTTCTTTGAGGTTACTTCNGTCAATAGGGGTGTGGTCAAGAGGAGATCTCGAAAGTATGGTTGGAACGAAATTCCGGAGAAATCTGGGGAACATTTCTCAAAGTAGGTTTGAGGGGATAACTAGGGGGATTTTTCTAGGGGGATCGCCGAAATTTTCACGGAACATTTTCTAGAGGAGTTTCTAGGGTATTTTCAGAGGAAATGGCTAAGAGGAGATGGGGTTCTTAGACGATATTTGACATTTGAAACATACAATCGAAAGATTGATTAGAAAAGTAATTCGGGATTGTGACCCAAGTTCTTCATCAACCCATGGACTGCAAAT